>NC_136697.1:5140679-5370679 GCF_947650265.1 Symphodus melops
CATACATCTCCCAGACAGATGCAGCCCTCTTGCAATATGCCACATAATGTCCAAGAGCATCCTGGGTCAAGCCTCCCTGGAAAGCAATGACTGCCCTCAAAATAAGCATCTTCCCTTGGAGCACCAGCCTGGAGGGAAATTCAGATAATGCAACTTCGCTCTGTGAGGCATTTGTCTGTGATGGAGTTCTGAAAGAATGGCTGCCAAGATCAGTGTCAATCCACACAAGTTCTGCTAGACTGTAGCTGTGGGTCACCTTCCCTGAACACAGAACCTTTCCTGTCCTGCAGTCTTGCTTTTTTAATTCAGGAGGACACTGAGATGGGCTTTGGATTGGCCTTAGGCACGGAGAGTCAGGAAGGTTGAGTCCTTGTTCCACAGCCACCTCAAGATGAGACATGCCACACGTCTGCAGAACAGCAATGTGGGTAGACACAAGTGGAACTTCCCTAGTGACTTGCTTGCTTAGATCACAGTACTGTGAGGAACATTGTTTTGTGAAACAAACACTTGAAAGAGTCCTCATGGTTCTCTCAATTACAGCAGAGATGTGGCAATGTGCATCGATTTGGAGGGCACCAGATTTCAGGTGGACAGCTTTGAACATTCCCCTCAGCAGTTCTGCCCTCTGTGAGTATACCTGCTGGGTTACACCCTTTGTGACAATGGTTTTAATCAGCTCGAGGAACTTTTTGTCATGTTCCTGGCGAATTACAATGTTTTCAAAAGAACAGCTGTCACAAAAAGAGCAACATGAACTCTGAAGAACTGCATCAAATGCACAAGTGTTAAGCACTGACACTCTTGATTTGCCAAGTTTAACAGGCTGTTGTTTGTTTCCGTTTTTTAACAGCTGCACTTTGACTTTTTTCCGGTCCACAGATGGGTCTGTGTGCAGCCATTCAGGACAAGGAGCAAGATAGGAACTCATCTTCCTTTTTTTGGGTGGAACTGCTAGGCCTCTCCAGTTTTCAACAGCATCCTCATCTGTTTGAACAATGTTTGCAGCAGCAGCAGCAGCAGACTCCTCACAAGCATGAACATCCTTTTTTCTTTCATCTTTTACACTGTTGGCAGTAGTGGAGACAGGGTCAGGTCCTGTGACAGTAATTAAATCAACTGCATTCTCCTCTGTTTTTTGTTTTGCACAACAAATCCGCATGTTTCCTTCGATGAAGGAAAGATGACGAGCCACGAATCGATCCACCCGAATAGGCAGGTTTTCATGCTTGAAAAGTCCATGTTTAATGTTTTTGAATGCTGCTTCAACAGCAGCTGAGCTTGCAGTGATGCTGGTGCTTCGGAAAAGAGGGACCATTATTCCCGTCCAGAGTGGTAAGTAACTTCCGAGTCTTATTATGTGGGGAATAATCTCAGGGAGGAAGTGGATGTTATCTCTGTCTCCATCAGCCTTGGCAAGTGACCTGCTCTCCTCACATATTTCAGTTACCCACTGTCGGGCGGTTGTCTGGATATGACCAAATGCATCCACTGGTTCCTGTCCCTCAACTGTTTCATCTGGAATGATGACAACCTCCTCTGCAATTTGAGCTTTCAGGTATTTCTTGCACCTTTCTGATGGGAGAGGAGCCCCTGAACTGTCATTGCCCTCTGCTTCGCTGAGTGCCACAGTAGTGATGGCATGTATGAGGTTTTTTACATGTTCAACAGATTGTGACTTGACAAGCTGTGCTATTGATCTCACAAAGAAATCTTTAACACGATGTGTTTTCTTTTTCAGGCAGTCCCACTGGCAGATCATCTTAATGCAGTGTGCCACATCAACCCTGACAAAACAAGGGGGCAGTTTTGCAGATGGGTTCCCAAGCAATGCATTAAAGCATTCATTGATGTAGGCCTTGAGATCAGGGTGAGGGGTAAAAGCCTTGACCAGAGCTCCAAGAATGGCCAGAGAAAAATCACAACTCACAACTTCTTTTGGAACAGGTGCACCTGCGCGAATCCATTCTGTCAGCCACTGTGTGATAGCGTTCACATCATGTTTCTCTGACAACATTTGCATCACTGGGACACTAGAGCTGTTATGCCCTGTGAGAACACCCTGATATAAAAAGATATGACCGGAGGAGCCAGTTGCATCAAAACACACTGTGTCATGAGATTTTTTTAATAAGGTCTTGTACACATGCATTTGTGTTTGACTCCAGTAGTGACAGAAAAACTTGTCCAGTCCAATGTCTTTAATGCTGCTACCGTGGGGTGCACTGTACTTCAGTAGCTGCAATGACAAAATGGGATCTTTGTCACCTAATTCCACATAATTTTTTTCTTGTTTTGCTTTGCGCAGGGTGGCCAAATTTGGTAGATGACTCGGCTCAGGATCTCCAAACTCCATCAACTTCTCTGCCTGCGATGCACGCCACACATGGGGTTCCATTCTGCCCTCACACAGTTCTTTGGCTATCTGTACACGCAACTGTCCAGACATGAAGCGCTTTGAACCGCCAGTGTGCAGGGAGTCATCATTGTTTGTGATGCAACAGTTAAGCACCATCGGGCTGTTAATTGCAGGCTCTCTGTCACAACTCATGTCAAGAAGACCAGAACACTCCTTACAGTGGCCTCTGATTTCAATATAAGTACTTGTGACTGATGGATAAACCTTGGCTCTTTTGAAAACAAATGTGCAAGTACTTTTCACTGCCTTCCAGATCTGCTCATTTATAACATGAGTCCAGGTGCCAGGTTTCAAAATTGTATATTCTCTTTTTTCGTTTCGAGAATACTTGTCCTTGTATTCTGCCTTTTCAGGAATAAATTCCTTCCACTTGTCAAAAGGAACTTGAATCTGAAAATCCTGATCATTTTTAGGTTCGGGGACAAGGAAACCTGATTCAGTGTCAGTGTCATCATTAGTTTCAGGATCAGTTTCAGGATGACTGAATCCTAAAGCTGTCCAGATGTTGTGTCTGTTTGCCTTGACAAAGGTGTACAGGGCCTTTGCAGAGGTCTTGTTTCCCAGTTGCTCACTCACATCTGTCCATACTCTGGCATTTGGAGTGGCAATGTTTCCATTTTGGAGTATTGCCTCTTTTGATGCACAGAGAACAGCAAAAATAGAGTCTCTGTCCACGGCTGGTTTTTTGGGCATCTAGTTTAAAAACAAATTAATATAATTAGCAATGATTGCTTAAGTAAGTCTTTGCTATTTGTTTTACATTGTGTGCTATGCCTAATATAAGTCAAATGCATAGGAACTTGATCTAGCTAATGGGTTATTTTAGTGAAAATGTATTTAGTTTCCTAATTCTTTTGTTTATGATGCAGATTTTCCTCTTCAATTTTGTCTTTATCGTACTGTAAATTTTGTCTGCCACATCTAACACAATAATATATCATTTTAGCAAGCATAAAGATTCCTAGTCATTGAGGACAGTAT
Organism: Symphodus melops; assembly: GCF_947650265.1. NCBI lineage: Eukaryota > Metazoa > Chordata > Actinopteri > Labriformes > Labridae > Symphodus > Symphodus melops. The sequence continues at coordinate 5,144,080 of NC_136697.1, forward strand.
TTCTGCATTACCAATATTCTGTGAGGAATGTCTTTCACTCTACATTGTATGGTATTGTTTAAACATTTCACTTACATTGGGCAGAAATCTTGTTTTGCAGACGAATTATAATTCTGTGCTCTGAAAGTGCATGGGAAGGTAGATTTTTGTGCCCTTTTTTCATTCAAAGGTGTGCTTAACTTGTTTGAGCGCCCCATACTGGCAAATAAATGTAGAGCATGATGCTCCTTTCAAAAAATAAATAAATACACGTCTAGATGGAACAACATCTTTTTATTGGAATTTCAGACATGTTTTGGACAGGAAGGCAATACAAGGAAGATGCATCAAGAAGTTATGATCAGGTAAAGCGATTTGATTAATGTAGTAAAAAAAACAATGTAAGATCCAGTCCTGAATGGATTAAAAAAAGAAAACAAAAATGAAGCATGACAGTGAGTTACCAGCGTCGCTTGATAATAAAACTCTGAATATCAATAAAAGCACTTTTGAGCGAATATGTTTACGGCACTTAAACCAATTGAAAATATACAAGACCATTTCCGGGAAATCCCCGGAGGGAGGGGTGACGTCATCGCCCGACAATAAGACTTCAAATATCTATAAAACCAAAACAGCACAAAGGAAAATATTTACAGCACAAACGAAGCACAAACAAACGCGACCATTCTGGGTCGATTCGGAGCAGATGGGGGGCTGAGTGACGTCATCGCGTGAAATTAAAATGCGCTATTTCTATAAATTCATAATAGCACAAACGAAACTTTTTACAGCACAAACCAGCACAAACGAAGCACAAACAAACGCGACAATTCCGGGTCAATTTGGAGAAGATGGGGGGCTGAGTGACCTCAGGATGACCTATATAATAATCGTTAATAACTCAAAAACAGAAACAGCACAAACGAAACTTTTTACAGCACAAACCAGCACAAACGAAGCACAAACAAATGCGACTATGACCCCGAAGTTTTGCGTGGGATGGGGGGCCAACTTCACGCAGGTTTTGCAAAGACATTTCTGTCCTATCAAGTACAGTGCTGACCAGCTGTCGTCCGACTCGAGCGACGTGCCACAGTATGTATAAAAATTCATTTAAAAAAAAGAAAGGGAAGAAAAGAGAGGCCCTTTTTAATTATATTTAATTCATTGCTGTAACTGGAAAATACCTGACATTCACCTGCCTCTCCCACTAATACATATTTCACGCTTGCAGTCCACTTTATCCTTCTGTTTTCTCTTGGCTGCCAGCTGCTAAATTCCAGCAGATGCGGCAGGAGAGTTGATTTACTTTAGTCGATGTTTGTGCTTCCACTGGCTCGGCTGCGCCGCGACTTAGTTCTGTCACATGGAGAGACGAAGAGAATAAAACTATCCATTTTGAAACCAGATCGTATTTTGCTGAACTACATCACAAAACCTAATTACTGAAGGATAAAAGTTGGTATTGAAGGATAAAAGTTGCTATTGAATCCTTTTCCTAAATGTTGTTAATAGAAATCTGACTCCTCTAAATAATTATCTCAAATCTCTCTGCGCATTCTTTTGATGGGATGAGAGGAATGACTGGAGGCGTCTCTTTCAGGTTAACAGAGTTTATTAACCCGATGAATCAAGAATAGAAGTTACAGAGTCTCTGGGTTCAACACTACGCGTCCCTGACAACAGACAGATGCTGGATCAGTTCACGAAGTCTGAGCCCCGACTATCTTTCCCTGAACCCTTTTATACACTCGACAGAGAATATCTAACCAAATTATGCATTCAAGAATGTGCAGTTTTCTTCCTCCGATTGGGGCAACTTCCAAATTATGCGTCTTCGGATGAGTGGTTCCCCTTCTCTCATTGGTGCATCAAACTCCCGAATCCTTTCACCTCCTGTAGGGGAAGACACATCCTGCCTGGCCTGTTTCTTATCATAAGAAAGACATCTAGTCTAGTAACCAATTCTTTTTAAGGAGAAGACAATTTAGGTAATTAAGAATCAAGACTCACTCAACCTATATAAAAGTGGGTGAGTGATTAACTGTTCAGGGCCATAAACTAAACCTATGTTTAAGTTGGTGAGTGATTCAGTTTAAAGGGCCCAAAACACATGTTGGAATGTGCATTCACTTCTGCAAGCCCTCTTCACACAAACACCTTACTGAAAAGTCAGACAATTATATTAACACACACAAACCTGGAATGAAACATGATAAAATAACTGGTATAATATAAATGTAAGCGAACATCATTCAAACTGTAAACATCAAACCTTTCCTTTGGACCGGGTGATGAAACTTTATTGCAGTAAACACATTGAATATAAGCAGAAAGAGGCCTAATATTCTATCATTACTCATGGTAGAAGCCCAAATCTAAAGAAATGAAAAATATGGGATTTATAACAGTTGTGTACGCACGAAATGGGGACTGAACTGGCGTACGTCATTTCCCACCAAAGTTTATCTATAAAAATAAGAATAAAATGTGCACATATTCAAGTAAACTCTGACCCATGCATGGGAAACTGGAGATACACACGGCAAAGTGGTGAATTGAAGCCTGAAGGACTTTTTGACGTCTCTTCCACATTTTATTTCATGAAATATCAAACTTGCTGACAGATTCATGTCATAAGAATCATTAAAGCTGGCTGTTTCATATGCGTGCTTGCAGTGACTCGTTTTCAATGACTAACTTTCAATATGACTGTTTGACAATATTTTTACATAAGAAAATATATTTTAGAAAGTCCACACATAATCCATTAGCATTGTCTCACATTCACTGTGCTGGACGGACCTCAGAGGACTGGATGTTGACATAGAAAATCAGATTTAATGTGAGGTTTCAGTTCTGTTTTGTTTTTTCTGTGTGAGTTTGTGTTGTCCTTTCTCCCCCTCCCTTCTCTGGTCTTTTCTCCTCTGCAGGTATGTGAGTGGCAGGGGGTGTGGCTGGCTCCTCCAGGCAGCAGACGAGGCACACCTGTCTTCTATCAAATCAACCCCTCCATATAAGCCTGGCTGTCACCCTACTCCTGTGCCAGATAATTCCGTCTCGTTCGGTAGTGGCATGTTTGCATACAGCTAATCATTGATAGTCTCTAGTTGGATTTTTGTGCTCTCGCTTTGTGAACATTTTGGACTGAACTTGTTTGTCTCTTTTCTAGTTTTTGCTGGAGTGCCTCCTGGATCGTCAAGCCAGCCAGCCGCCTGCCCTCACTGCCTGCTCTTTTTGTTTTTTGGAACATTAAATATCTTTTGGTTAAAACTATTTTGGTTCTCCTTGTCTCTGCATTTTGGGGTCCGCTAAAACAAAACCTAACATTTAAACTAAGACAAAAAACCATAGCGCAACCAGTTTACACTTATATATTTAAAAATCGAGCATTCGTCCTCAAGTATTATTTTGACTGTGCTGTAAGATGCACAGCACGGTCAGCTCTCACTTACACATTTATTGTGTAAATAAAAGATTGGACATCTCTGAAGGAGTTTATCATGGAAAAATGTGGCCTACTGTTCGGGGGATTTCTTTTTTTTTTAATAAAAGGAAGAGAAGACACTTCAACTCAAATTGAACAAACCAGAAGGTTTAATAAAGCAAGTTAATACAATGCATATACCAAGGGTCACTCTCAGCTGAGCGGTCCAGCTCACTGTCTTGCAGGTCAGTTAGTTATCAGTGAGGCACCTCCTCTAGAATATTTGTACACTGTGTCAGCAGAAGTGGCGTGATGTTCAGTTCCTGGTAAAGAAGGTGTCCTGAAGTGCTGCAATATGAGGACATTCAGTACATAGTCAGTTCAGTGGTGCAGAGTTAGAACATTAAAAGTGGAGGTACATTGGCCTAAGAAAATCGTACAGTGTTTTGATGAATGGTTATATACTAAAATTAAAAGTTGTTGATCATTGATAAAAAATGTGATGAATATTCTTAAGTGAGGGAGACTGGTGACTGATGTGAGCACTCTGACCATATATAAATAAGTCAGTGTGGGTCCCGTAAATATATTAACATTGCAGATATACTTGTGCGTAATGATGAAGTGGATGTTTTAGTTTGTGACCCTCCTGCTGCAGAAAACCCAATACGTACTTTCTAACCTTCACTTTATTCACAAGTTCCTACTTTTCTAGGTCAGTAAGCGTATTTTCGTCATCTCGTTTTTATGGCGCAATTCAACGCTGGAAACCTTTGATCCACCCCCTCGTTGGTATGCATTTTCATTCACAAGCTGCTTTGCGTTGACTGTTTATGGTTGCTAATCAATGGGGCTAATCTATGTGCACGCATTTGGGTGAATCACCAAACACCTGGAATCTGCTTCAGAGGCATTGTAAGAGCAACTCTTCAATAACTTTGGGTCAATTTAAAGTTGTAATTTATTATTTGATTGATGTTAACAGTTCTTGCGTTTAACATTTTAAATGGTTACTGAAAGTATTTAGTCTATTTTTTCTTACATATTGTATTTTCTTGCCTTTTTAAACATGACTGCATTTCATGTTTTACTTATTGTGTGATTTCTTGCCGTTGCTTGCTTCATCTGTATCTTGTTTTGTACCTCGGCACCATTGGTAACGAGGGTTCTCCCTCAATGTGTTTTCCGAGGATTTAAATAAATCAATGATGATGATAAATGAAAATTATTTTATGCACACGCTATTTCCTTGATTTTTGGCGCACATACATTTTTAGTATGGATTCTAAGCACTGTTTTATAAATGAGACCCCTGAGCAGGTCCACGCTTCTTCAAGTCCTCTGTTGGGAACAATTACCGTATGTGAGTTTTCTGTTGTTTTAAAAAACATCCTTATACCTTCCTATTATCTCACACTGTCATATGAGACTCTGCTTTTACCACGGGAGCTTCTCGGCTGTGTCCTCAACATTCTGGCAGTGCTGCGCTCTGAAAACGCAGCCTGTGTGATCTGATGGAGCATGGAACCAAGAAAGGTTTTCATCCCTGCAAAAAAATTATCAGAACATCAAGATGTAACTGTGATCATTGAATCATGATAAGCAGCTTTACCGGATGCAGAAAAACACCTTGCTCAAGTTTGTGCAAATTAATAAATCATCGTACGCCAAAAGCTGCCTCTTCAATGTTCAGTAGATGCTAGCAGAGTAGTATCTGCACAAAATCTGATCATATTACTGCCACGTTATCTGTAAGAAGGAGTAAAGGATCCATAACAGCACCGTGTTTTAATAAGAAATGTTCTGTATGTCATAGCCTTCTTCATAAATTATTGCTGAAAAAAAGTTATCTAGAAATGACCTCCATCAAAGAAACAGGAAGAGGAGTCTAATACTACACTGCTGAGGAAACACGCTGTTTTGTGTGGTTTTTTTTTTAGGTATTTAGGGATTACATGAGATTTACAGTCACTAAATCATTCCTCCTGCTTGTGTTTACTAAAGATTACAGACAGACTGTCAGCATTAAAACAGACTATTTTCAGCCATCGCCATTGAAATTACAAAGTTGTGCCACGGTAGTTTGTGCAAAGTAAAAGCTGCAGCTGACTGGTTCATTTCATCTCTTGCATGTGTCAGATCCACTAGAGATTAAGTGGATTTAGAATACATATATGACACGTATTACACATATGGCGTATGTGGCGGGGTTCGCCACAGCCTGAGCATTCAGAGCTTTGTCAGTACGGTTACATGGACACAAATAATCGGAATAAAAGCCTGATCCGATCGTTGTTCGGATCAGGATCCATGTACACACTCAATCTGATCGTGTCTGCCTGACTGCGCTCGTCTGCCCCAGTAAAGTGACGTGTTTCCATCAGAGCCTGCTTACAGTCTGTGATCAGAGCGCGCAACTTCATAAATGATCACCGTGTCATTTAAAAGTTTAGTCTCTACTGTTAAACCATGAAGACTACTCTCTCTCACCTGTCTTGTTTGGATCATATTTGTGTTTTATGTATTAATGTATCGTATTAATGCCTTTCATAGACAAGAATTTATACAACCTTGTTTTATACAAATATTACATTACGGAGCGATGGTTGGTGTCTTTCCCAGCGAGCTACAGTAACATCAACGTTGTCACGCTAGCCTAAAAAACTAAATTTTTGTACAGTCAGCTGAGACAAACGATAATGCAGTGTTAGAATAATAAAAGTGAATTCAGAACTGAGAAGAACTAACACGGCCTGATTTTAAAGTAGCCTAATGTTGAAAAGTGGCAGCAGCTCATTCACATTTAATGTATGTTTACAGTTGATTATTAAATGGACCCAAACATTTAATTCAATAAAATCTAACCAATACGTCACGTTTAGACAGTCACAACTTTGAGAACATGAACTATAACAAGTTAAAAAGTTAAACAACGCTGCTGGAAATGTTTCAAATGTCTGAAAGGTGCGCATATTACAAAGTTTACATTATTTTTAAACTGAGGAAATATATCTTCCATTTTCAGGGTGTAAAACAAAGCAGAGTTTATTAGTGATGATTGTTCACAAACAGGCTGAGAGTCACTTCTTCTGACGTTTCCAGTAGATATGACAGGTAGGACCAGTCTGCGCATGTCACAAGGGGTTTTATTCTGATTAAATGCCAATGCATGAACACGCACGGCTTAACCTGATCATGTTGATTTGCGTCCATGTAAACTGAAATCGGAATGATTTCAATCAGATGGAAGAAATTCTGCACGTGTCTGCAGCCAATGTCGCTCAATGGATCGGAAATATAATCAGTAAACTCTACTAGTGAGGCCTGTGCCTTGTTGATGGCCTCCAGAACATCAATGACCTGCCATGTGGGGATGAGATGTCTGAGTTTCTTGTCCACAGAAAAGACCTAGGTGCTGTTCCAGGACGCACACAATCATTGCCTGCCTTGACCCCCACCTAGTTGGACATTCTGTTTTAAGGCATGCTCAGTCAGACTGAGCTGTTTTTTGAGCCTGTGCTAGATCCCCTTCTTCTTAAATGCTATAGGAAAAGCAGGCAACTATTTTCTTGCAGATCCCAAATGCTCAGTCTATTTTGGGGTCTTTAACGACATTCTCTAAAGAGAAATTAAACATTAAAAATAATGATCAATTCTGACAATGCTATCTGAAAATCAAAACGAGATAAGTAGTTTTAACTTGCATTTGACATTTTAATAAACACAGAGTTACATCACTTGTTGCTGTGTGTGACACTGAAAACTAAAACAAGATATTACAAAATAAAACAGGAAACACTTAAAACTAGACTAAGAAACATTAAACACCAAACTAAGAACCTTAAAACACAAGTAACAGGAAACAAACTTACAGACAACAGAGAAGGATACAGGGAAACACACTGAAGACTAGGACTAAGTATATAACAGAAAACACGCACAAGGAAACACGAGGGAAAACATGAGAACTAAAGACAAGACAGGAAATCAAAACTAAATCATGACAAGCATTAATTGCACAGCACTACTCTGGGACATGATCTTGTTCATCTTCATTCAGAGGGTCGTTGCTACACTCAGCGATATATTCCAACTGAACCAGCTCATTCTCTGGGGCAAAGTTGGCCCATGCATCTTGAATGGGGCCATTCTTCACAAAGTCCTCTATTGCTTTCTCCATCACTTCACTGTTTTTATCAAATTCTCTCCTGTTGAGATTGACAATGGCGTATACAGGGATGTCCATCTCGGATACGTTTATAGAGGCTGACGTGTAAAAAGATTTGTGCGTGGGGTAAGCGACTTTTTTCAGTGATTCGACATGATAGGGGAGGTCGAGTTTCTCAGGGTCCTTTGTTTCGGAGAAGTGAGGGTGTCTGATAATGGCAGGCTGGCTTCTTGTGCGTTTCTGGACGTTCCCCATGTTCCTCAAGAGGTTGTAGCAATTTTTGCCCTCTGCCTGCTTGCTGTAGACGATCCTGTACAAATTCGGTAATTCCCATTGTCTGGAATACCGGACATCCACACGCTCTGGGAATCATCTGGTTTGTTCTGCAAGACGTTGAGTAGGAGACTCATTCTCAATGCATCCTTATCTGTTTGCAGGAAGGTAATATCCTGTGAGCACCTCTTCATTTACAAGCTGCACTCATTTGTCCGAGACATTCACTCATGGCAGGTTCTGGTTTGGCTGCCTAGCTGAGCATGTACTGAATGAGAAACTCATCCAGGATGTACTGGATGTCCATGTTGTCATTCCAGGCCATCAGCAAATCAGGATTGTAGTTGTTGACCCAGCAGTCCTTGACTTCCCGCTTCATTACAATGGTACTGTCACGATTTACGGGTAGGAAACAGGGAGGGAGGACCCAAGTGCAGGAACAAAAATATTTATTAAACAAAAGACAAAATAAAATGTACTCAAAAAATCTAAATCCAGAACGAGTGTGAAAAAACAAAGTAAATCCAGGGAACAAGGAACAGACAGGCAACGATGGACACTCATCAAAGACTACACTGGGAATGACAAAGGACATGAACCAACAAGAGACTCAGGGAAAACGGAGACTAAATAGACATGGGGTAATCAGACGCAGGTGAGACTAACGAGACAGGTGAGGACAATCAGGGTAATCACAAAGGTGGGAAACACAAGGAACAAAGAACACAAGGCCAGAACAACTGAGGACAAGTACAAAGTAAAACCCAACACTGACACCACCTAAAACCAGATATACAAAATAAAACAGGAAACGCTAAAGACTAGACATAAATCATAAGACAGGAAATAAACTTACAGGCAACATAGGAGGACACGGAGAAACACACTCAAGACTAAAGTAAACACAAGACTATGAAACATTTAAGCACACGAGGGAAACAATCAACACTCGGAAACAAATAACACTAAGGACAGAATGAAAACTAAAACAAGATGAAACAGAACCAAACCATGACAGGAACTTCCATATGTCATGTTATGAACAGAAGATCTGTAGTCATTGTAAGTCAAATTACACCATGCCTGTAGCTGTGTCAGGTTGGCCACATGAGCTTTGGGATCATTCAGCAAATCACACTCCAACTTTAGTCTACCCGTGGCTGTTGTCCTTTTCATTCGTCGTTCTTTGCTGCTTTGCTTGTTGTTCCGCTTGTACCTTCACCCTCGTCTACCTCTACCTCAGCAGGGTTCGGACAGGTTATCTGGGTCAATCGCATAGGTAGTTTTGGAATATGCCTCTGCATGCCTTGTTTCCGTTCTTGCAGCTCTTGGAATGACTTCTGCTGTGCATTTGAACCTCTGTGACAATGCTGTGAAACAACGGTTCTTGGTTCCTGTTGGGTAACTTGCACGAGATGTAGTGGTCCACAAACTGGCAGATCATGTTTTTGTCGTCTTCTAAAAAGAGTGGGGCTCCTTCTACCCAACATACCATGTGTATGTCAGGGCTCCCTCTGGCCTGGAATTCTACTCTGTAAAAAAAAAAAATCAACAACCTGACCAATGGGTTTAGCAGGAGACAGCAGCAGGTGTCTCATCAGAGCATCAACCTGCTGCTCAAACATGTGCATGGTGGTCGCTGGGTTGCTTCTAAGAATGTCACATTTATCAGCCCAGTCCAGCTCATTGAAATTGACCTGTTCACTTTGCTGTGATTTGATCACCGTTACAATCTCTGGCCATCTGAATTCTGTGGCAAAGAAATTCAGAGAAAAAAGTAGGCGTCCCCAACTGTTTGACCATGGCAAACAAATCCTGCAATGCTTTACCCAGTAAGTGGGAGTCCCTGCAAGTGGTCGCATGAAACTGGTTGCATCTTTGTTTCTCACCAGTCTGTCAACCTCCCGCTTGTCCTGTAACATCTTATCTGATATTATTGGTCCGTCTCTGGTAGCGGGTTTACCTTTCCTTGACTGGATGTTTAGCGTGGTGCAGATGCGTAGCCAACCTCCACTACACATTTAATTTGATTTAATTTTAGCCACACACAGTGACATCAAATGTGTACTCGAACTCTACTGTCTGCCTATAAGACACAGGAAATCAATCATGTACGTTACATCTCATTCCCATATCAATCCCAACGTCTGAATTCAATATCAACTTGTCACCCAAATATATATACAGTCAATCATCATGTTTTACATCGTCACATCCGCCACATCAATCATATATCACGTAAATTATTTATTTCAACCTATCTAAACTGTATGCGAGCTGCGCGATATCAGGCTCATTGTGCTGCCTTCACGGTCGCCATGGCAACCACCGCTAACAACTGCCTAACCGCTACTTTCTGTATTAGGATTAACGGAACAATTAACATTTGTAAACCTATTTCTAAACCACATTAAGATTACCCGAGATTGTAAATTACCCCATAACTTCATGTCATCATACAATTCTATCATTCTCTACTCACCTGCAAAGAGCAAAAATATAACACAATTATGTTTCGCCACACACACTGACATAAAGTGTGTACTCGAACTCTACTGTCTGCGGTCTCGCGCAGGACTTCACTTGTCCTTACACACAGTGTAGAGAAAGCGCCCTCTGCTGGTCGGAGTTGGACACTTCACCCTTACATGAGCGGCAGCATATTCATTGCGAATTAAATCTAAATCATAGTATTAATAATGATAATGATTATTAGTATTGCAAATCCTATTTAATAGATATCAGATGTTAGATATGCTGGTAATCCACCCACTGATGATGGCTCTATATGCCACAGATGGACATGCTGTTTTGGGCCAAGTGTGTCTCAGTGACAAACCGTGAAAAGAACATGTAGCTCTGGTCCCTTGCAAAACAATTGTTGACACAAAAAAGCCTTGCATTGAAATACATGCGGGGGGACAGCTTGACTTGTCATGCCTCATCCAAGGTATTTTGTCCAGTAGGGAAAAGAACAGGAAACGCTAAAGCTCCAATTTTGGGCGTTGTGAAACTGACGTGTTTGTTGCCTTGTGCAGGTGCAATTCTAAACATGTCACCAAATGTCAGCATCTCTTGTCCAAGGTCATCAGTGCCTCTGTCATGGTTTGGTTTGGTTTTGTCTGTGTTTCTTGTTTTAGTTTTCATTCTGTCCTTAGTGTTGTTTCCTCGTGTGGTTTGTTTCCCTCGTGTGCTTTAATGTTTCATAGTCTTGTGTTTACTTTAGTCTTGAGTGTGTGTCTCTGTGTTCTCCTATGTTACCTGTTTGTTTAGTTCCTGTCTTGTGTTTTAAGTGTAGTCTTTAGTGTTTCCTGTTTTATTTTGTAGATCTGGTTTTGGTGGTGGTGTTAGGTTTTACTTTGTACATGTCCTCAGTGTTCTGGTCTTGTGTTCTTTGTTCCTTGTGTTTTCCCGCCTTTGTGATTACCCTGATGTTCCTCACCTGTCTCGTTAGTCTCACCTGTGTCCAATTACCCCTGTCTATTTAGTCTCTGTGTTTTTCCTCAGTCTCTTGTCGGTTCATTGTATTGTCAATGTCTCGTGGTCTGTCATCTCCCTGCTCCCTGTGTTTTCTCCGTCGTGGATTTTGGTTTTTCAAAGTAAGTTTTTGTTTGCCTTTTTGTTAATAAATTTTAGTTCTCTGCATTTGGGTCCTCCTCTCCTGTTTCCTGCCTGCACGATCGTGACAGCCTCCTTCTCATCCTCTGCACTGGGTGCTGGTTGATCGTTAGGTGTTGCATGCTGCACCTGTGATTGATCGATATTTTCAACAAAGTCTTGCATATTGATTATTTCTTTCTCATCACAGCTGTCAAAGTCCATGTCAAGGTTTGCGTTCTGTGCATCGTCATCTGTGGCTGGCTCTTGCAGCAGGTGTTCAATGGTTTCGTTATTCATATCCTGATCACCTCTGATTGAAATGTCTCTGTACACTGAATGTTTGGCCCCACCCGCCACTACGATAGCATATTTACAGTGTAAAAATATTGATGGCCTATGGCAACCAGACGTCTTTTCAGCTTCACTAACTGACTGACTGACGTCATCTTTAAAGGTGCGAAGAGCTGACCAGTCTTCGTAGGGTGTTTATTGTACTTTTCACCTCAGATGGCACGTACACAACAGGCCCATGTATTGCTGCCTGTCTCACTCTTGGGAGAGTGACCATCTTTGAAAAATGGCAGTATTTTTGCCAAGAGTTGTCTTTCCTGCACATTTAAATCACAGAGCTCTAGTAGAATAGGTGCCAACTCCATTTTGTTTGCTACCGATATGCATGATGGTTTTCTGTCCTTTAAATGGCGTGAAACAAATCCACTCTTCTCTTCTTTCTTTGGCCACAGTGCTTTGATCAGGGCCTCCACACTGACCATCACAAATGTGAACATACGTTCCCCGTAACAGACTGTTACGTTTAATTTCTAGGGGATGCGGAGATGAACAATACTAAATAAATGGGATGAGTTGAAGAAAATGAGACTAAAAACTGTAAGTTAAAGAAAACAAGATTTATTTTGGCAGGCTAAAATATTAACAAAAAACTAAAGGAGTCCTCCAGATCTCGCACAGCTCCAGCTCCTGCAATCAGAGATCAGGGAAAAGAGAGAGACCTTCCATGCTCCAGCAAACTGCAGTTATATCCCTGCAACCTGAGTAACAGCAGGTGAGAGTCAATCACCAATCAGGCCACCTGCAACAGAGAATGGGAGGGGGAGAGACATGACACTGTCAAACAAGCACAAACCACACTTAGCTTCTTCCTGTAGTTCGGTCGATGGCTTGATTTGGGAAAAGGGCGTGATGACACATTGTGCATACGAAAGTTGGCCCAGTCTAATGTCATCCTGGGATGTGGCTATAGCTTTCCGGAGTACAGTATTTTTACGATTCACTTCATCAAATCGCTTTTCAAGCCGGACCTTTTCAACACCTTTGTACTTTCTTTTTATTTTCAATGAACAACGCAGTTTATGCACCATCCGAAAATGTGAATCAGTCGCGTACCTCTTATTTATGACCTGCTTCGGTTTCTTTCTGAAATCTTCATCAGTCGTGTACATCTCGTTTATTGCCTGCTTCCGTTTCTTTCTGAAGTCCTCGTCAGTCATGTGCCCCTGATATTGGCTGCTTCTGTTTTTTTCTGAAAATGTCATCTGTGGCACATTTTTCGGTGGGTTTTTAGTAATGGTTTGTTTTTTTTGTTCAACCTAAAATGTTTTTTTCCCCTCTGTCTTTTCTTAGTTTCCTTATTGTCTTTCTGCGCTTGTGTTTACTGACTTTCTTAGATGGAACAACCTGTGTAGCCAGAGAAGCCACATGTTGCTGCTTGTCATCCTCCATGACAACATCTGTTGGGATTCCAACATCTGTGTCAAGTGGTTTGTGAGTTTGTACTGGTGCTTCACAGTTTGCACGGTGACAGGCATTTCTTGGATGTTGAAACAGTAGTTGTAAAATGTTTTCATCATGAAGACGTTGACTATAGAGAATGTGTCCCTCGGCTAGTATTTTATCCAGATCAGCCTCTTTCAAGTCATGACCCTCTGGATGGTATGTCAGGCATGTCAGAGCCATGCATGAACTCTGTTTATTCCTTAAAGTAGGGTCATATTTGTCATTGTCCTGAGAATGAGATGCCTGGACAGATATCACAGATGGTGATGTGCCGTGTACCTGTGTAACATCCTCTTCCAAAAGCTCTCTGACCTACATAGTGCTACTGAACGGTTGAACCTCACACTGTATTTCCTGCTAAACTGTGCATGGAGATGCTGCCACAGGTGGACTACTTACCTCCATGTCACACACCTCATCAGCGACAGTGCTGCAGTGTGGTTGTGGGTCCTGAAACCGTGGGTCTGAAGGGACAAACTTTGTCTAGCGTTGCTTTGCAGCTTGCGATCTCTTTCCTTAGCGTGGCATTTTGTTATAAAATAATGAGATACATAACGGTCAAATCAGATGACTAACCTGGAAGTTGTTTTAGTAAATATGCATTGATTTCTGTTGTGTTATATCATTTATGATATTTATTATTTGAATGAACATAAAGAAATGAATCCAGGAATGATCTGGCATTCAAAGGGTTAAAATTGTGATTAATGATTTAAAAAATTGACACAAGAAACAGCAAACACACACACTTTCTGAAAATAGCCTCCTAAGCTTAATAACACAAGAACAGCGAGCACAGATATAAACAGTTTCTATGATATTGTTTATATGCTCCAGCTTCCCACGTTAGAGAGCAGAAAATAACCAGTCTGGCACTAAATGGACTTTTTGTTAGAATTAAGAAAAAAATATGAAAACCCTGATGGTTGTATCAGTATGAAGAATATTATTGTAACCCTGTTTCACAATATTATACTGTCCAAAATGTAACTTTGTTACAAATCTATGTAATTTAAAATCTATATATAATATTTAACATTTATAATCGGGTATCTTCATTTGATTTGAACTGAAAAAACAGCAGAGAGTTGGTACTGCAGGATAAACCTGGCTCTGCCTGTGCTGGACAGCCGGACGCACGGCCTGATTGTGATGCTGCTGGAACTTCTCTACCAGGAAACGGAGACACTGTTCTGGATCTCTCCACTGTCCACCACATTGTCCAATGACCGGGTGTGCAGGGCTGACTTGACTGACAGCTGCCATGTCACACACACTGGTGGTCTGGTGGTACCTCCTCCAGGTCAGACAGCTCTGCAGACAGCTGGTCCCACCAGGGAGCACCACTGACTGCCTCCAAACCCTCCTCAGCCTCATCCTCTGGGGCCATAATGTCATCAGCCCCGAGTCACATGTTGTGGAGGATGACACCTGAAATAGTAAAATGTAAAAAAAAAAGATGGCAACACCTGAAAAATAAGTCCTCCTGTTTGATTTACTATTATAAACCATTATATTGAGTTATTACTTACATGTGGTACAAAGGTGTGGTGCACCTCCAGCGCTTGAACACTCTTAAAACACATGATGTGTTAAAGTCAACACATAATGTGTTGATTTTAACACACCTGTGTGTCTAGTTAAGGACAACACATTTTGTGTTACTTTTAACACAACCATTGTGTCAATGATTTTAACACGTGTGTTAAAAAATAACAAAATCAACACAAGTGTGTTGTTTTTATGTATTTTTTTCTCTAAATGTTATGCTATATTAAAACTAAAATATCAACAAAACAATAAATTTAATGCAATTAAATGTTTATTGCAACCATTTCACAAACTTTCCCATTGAATCAAGTTTCATAAATTCATTATGAAACTTCTCGAGTTGTCTCGAGATAACGCCTGTTATGAATTGACGCTATATAAATAAAGATTGATTGATTGATTGATTGATTAAATCTCTTAAGTCAGAAACAATTCATAAAGAACAATGGGCTGAGTTGGGCAGGATATACCACGTCGCAAACCCAGAAGAATTTGAAGAGCTTGTCGATGGCACATGTCAAACCTTCATTTTGAAGTGGTAAGGCGACCTTTTCCTCTTTTGCCACAATGACATACTGGTCAGTTGTGCTGGGGCGTCCCAAACTCACAATCCTGGGCTGGTAGACTAGCTAAAGTAATGGCTACACACACAAGGCATTTATATTAAATCATTATTTCTAACATTTAATTGTCCCTGGTATGTTACATTAGTAAACTCTAGTATAATTATAACTAAATACATAACAGTGAAATGTAGTCTGTATTTATTTTAGATGTATACATTGGTATTATGTTACTGCTGGGTGGAGCAGAGAAGGAACAGTATTTGTTTCTAATAACTTTAATGAAAGAAAAACTATTCACTGTTGAAAAACTCACTAAATATCACTAATATATCACTAACCTACTTTTTCTGTCTTTCTCTCTGCTCGCAAAACTCCCACAAAAATGTTTCCGGTCATATGCAGTCGGGCATCTCCACACTTTTTGGCTTTTTTTTTTTTTTTTTTTTTACATTGTTTTCTGATATAATGAAAATTGACATCCATGACTTTACTTTTTATTTACCTCTGACATGTTGGTATTGACTGCAGTGAAGCAGGAAGTCTGTCTGTGTCTCTACTTGTGTGTATGGACAGAGCTGACATATCCTGTCCTCTGTGGGCAGCCAGCTCTGCCTGCTGTGCTCACTGAGTCTGTACGAGTCTTTCTCACTTTCTCACTTCTCATCAGATATTCTGCTGTTGTGTGCTGTCTGTTTAGAGCCAAATAACGTTGAAGTTTGCTTTGTTTTTTGTGGTCGATGTCCAATAGTTAATGTAACGTTCTTCTTGTTTATCGATGATTTGGTGTGTCCAGACTGTGTGAGGGCTGCTCTGAGGTCCTGTGTTGTTACAGGAGCTGAGCCTCAGGATGAGTTGGCTGAGGGGGCTTTTCTCTATGCTCTCCTCCTGGCACTGCAGGGCTTTGTAATGGTAGGAGTTGGGGTCACTTGTTTTGAGGTGTTGATAAAATTTGATGGCCCTTTTCTGAATTATAATTAAAAGGGGGAATTGGCCGAGCTCAGCTCAGCATCCGTTGTTGGGGGTGTTCCTGTGCACTCTCAGGATGCTCATGCATATCCGTGTGTGGAGGACTTCGATAGGGTGTTTGTCCCATTTTTCCAACCCTAACCCGAACCCCACACCTCACTACCATATAGAATAATAGGTTCAATTACAGATTTGAATATTTTGAACCAGATTTTAATGTTTATAATTTATGTTTGAAGATTTCTTTATCGCATTGAAAGTTCTCCTTCCCTTCTCTCTGAGATCATCAGCAGCCAGGTTAAAGTTTCCTGTGGATGTGATGTGTAGTCCTAAGTGTGTGTAGTCATGTGTGTGTTCCACCTCATGGGAGCCCAGAAAAAAATCTGGTTGGGTTTCCCTGACCCCTGGGTCGTTTCTGAAATATCATAATTTTGGTTTTGTCCAGATGAACTGTCAGGTCCCAGGTCTGACAGAAGGTTTGCAGATGATCCAGTTGTTGTTGTAGTGCTTCTTTTGATGGGGCCAGCAATATGAGATCATCTGCAACTGAACACACCACACACAGCAGGATTATTTTATAAGATTATTTTATGATGATCGGGGTGTCTGTAAGATTGTCGGAAGGAGAGAATAGGGGCCAAAATCGGCCAGATTATCCTGCCGTGTGAACCGGGCATTAGAAACTTAGTGTGTTGTGTACCAGGCAGTCTATCAGTGCAGCGCCTTAAGTAATACGGGGTGGTTCAAGTTGGCTGCTCTGGGCTTGGAGCTGCATAGCTAGGAGCTAGTCTGAGGCAAGCCTAAACCAGCCATTTCTGTAAGCTTTATGAAGAAGAAAGTTTTTATCCTGCTCAAAGAAGAAGAGAGGCGTTCTAACTGTTTCAAAAGAAAGATCTGATTATTGAGGGCCCTACCTCCCATACTGTGTTTAGAGACATTAGGTATCACAAGCAGGTCTGCACGTGTGCTAAGGCGCCATACGCTCTTTAAAAAGAGATGATGCCTGACCATTAAGAGCTCATTGATAAGAATTAGAAGACCTTAATATGTTTCCATAATAGTAAGAGATGAAGACAGAAAACAAAACAAAAACATTTGTATTGTAGTGTCCTACACATTATCATTTTTAACATTCTGTGCAAATAAAATTAAACCTCTAATCAAACTAATCATTGACAGACCACAAACTGAGATTCATTGTGCTTCTCACCGAGCTCAATGGCTCATTGCTGCAAGGTCACAAAATTGAACTCCTGCTACTCTCAGTAGTGACGTGCCTCTCCTGATGGAGTATTCTCCTGAGGCAGCCGTGGATCAGGCCTGCTGGAGATCAAGTGTCTATAAATACAGGGAGGGATGATGCATCAGATGCAGCCTTTTGCCTAAATGAAAACTATGATCTGCGACCTTCCCTTCTCACAGATTTAACTATTACATCTGTGATATAAGAGTGTGGACCAAGACAAGTAGCATCATTTGCCATCTACAGAGAGATGAGCATATTCGAAATGAAACTCTTCTTAGGGTTGAAGCATTCTTTATGAACCTTAATGGCCATAATCTCCTTCTCTTTTTCGCATTTTGATCGAGATCCCCCGGGATGTTGAACATTTTCCGGCAGTTTGTTCAGTTAGCTGCACAACTCCTTGTTATCGTTGCTTTCCTCCATGTCTGTGATTGAAATCAACAGAAAGGAGCCCGCTTTCTGCCCCCTGGTTGCATGTACATATAAGTGATGACGTTGCACATCTATAGCTCAGCATTGATAACATTTGGCTGCATTCATGGCAATATCACCAAGACAACAGAAAAAGGAACATTTTGTTGGTGCTCAGGACTCAGACCTAAAAAACTGCTTTGATCGTTTTGAGGAAAAGGTAAAAAGTGAAGACAGCTAACACATGCCCTTACCTTTGTAAACTCTGCATACAACAATATTAGGATTGCAAGAGAATTTTTTTCGAATTTTTCTGGATTTTATGTTGCAATACGACAAAATCCTGTGGACACATGTTCATGTCCTTGTGAGAGACATTAACCCTGCTCCCTGCTTTAATTAATATGGGATTATTTCATGCTGATGGACACTTCACATAGACACCTGATGATGGCTATCATTGTGTGAGTGGGTACTGAGTTGGCAGAAGACTAGAAACAAAGTGTGTGTGTTGTAATCACAGAGGTGCTGCTTGTAATGTCATGGGGGAATTTCAGAAATCAGATTTTTACCTTATGAAAGAGACAGGCAACAACATGAATGTATTTAGAAAGTAATGAAGAAATTATTGTCTTTTCATACATGAAAACTTTGTATTGGTTCTGAACCGTCATATGGAGTTTAGATTTTTCAGTATTGTGTCTCCTGAAGTGTGTATCTGAAAATATGCCTCAAATTTGTCTCAAATCTCAGCAGCCCTGACAGAAGATGTGTGGACACTTTTTATAGAAACTGCCAAATTGATACGTCTGCTGTGGCACTACGCCTGGCCCTCCTAAGATCAGCATTCAGGCTAAAAAATCCTCAGTCACTTCTATTGACCGGGCTGTGATACTAATAGGACTGTCATTGAAAGCTGCAATAGGCTCTGTGTCTGGAGCAGAAGTCCCTGCAGGCCCTGCCACAGTAAATCAGATCTGATCTATGAGTGTGTGTGTGTATGTGTCTGTGCAAGGAGTGTTAACCTCTGTGTGAAATAAGCAGCAGCATGTCAGACATCTGAAGGCCTATGTATGCACGCAGCCTATGATAAGTTAGATGTGAGAAACGCTCTCTTAACACTGAGTTCTATCAGCACATGTAGGAACACACTGCCAAGAGTAATTAAATAAGAAAGTGAACAGACAGGTTGGATGGATTGACAGATGCACAATATGTTTTGTTTTTTTTATGTACCGTTCTGACAGTTCTGACATCAACTCTATTCCACATTGGAGCAGTAGGCTGTGTAGTAACTAATAATGTAATAATAGCTCATAGTTCATAATGTAATGATTTAAATGTAATAACAGCTCAAGTAATGCATTATCAGAATTTTTACTTCTGCCTGTGGTGGAAGGAAACACTTTCACCTGTGTCTGTCTGTCAGCAAGATCACACATTTACTTCAAACATGGTGGAGCATTAGTCAACTTAGATGCCATACTGTGCCTCTGCTCCCTATAAATGACAGGCCTCATAAAAAGGAAGAGAAGCCATCATCCTCTACAGGTCAAATCCAGGCCACAACTGCACACTGACAACGAGAATGCCCTTATGGGCAGAGGTTTGTTTTCCTATGATTTGTTCATAGGGGGCGCTACAGTAACCAACTTCAAAGCTGGAAGGAGAAGAGGTTGGATTAGGGAAGAAGAAGAAGGACGGAAGTTCTTTTTTTTTTGCTACAATAACTAACAAAACCTCCTGCAATAAAAACACATTTAACATTGTTTTTTTCAAATGAGTAAGTGAACACTCTTTCCTTTCATACAACCTGACGACAACCTTTCAAATTGTTGTTGTTTTTATTGTTGGTCTTTAAAGCCATTTTAATAAACGCTTTTAAACATTACTTTCCTACAACTGAAAACGGCATTCTTTGAGGTCCAAAATAAATGTCATGGGTGACACCTAGTGGCTCAACTTTATACATGAACTTACTAATAAATAATAATTGATTTCACTAATTTAGTTTGATAATGCACTGTAGCCTATGCATTTTGCTTTTCTTGCAGCTTTATTTGAGAAGTAAAATGATGATAAGGCAACACTTTTATCACTATATGAGCTGTTATTACATCATGAGCTGTTATTACATTATGAGCTGTTATTACATTATGAGCTGTTATTACATCATGAGCTGTTATTACATCATGAGCTGTTATTACATTATGAGCTGTTATTACATCATGAGCTGTTATTACATTATGAGCTGTTATTACATCATGAGCTGTTATTACATTATGAGCTGTTATTACATTATGAGCTGTTATTACATCATGAGCTGTTATTACATTATGAGCTGTTATTACATTATGAGCTGTGTCAACAAGACTCTTCATGTAATACGTTATTACATTATGTGCAAAGCCCTTATTACTTTATGCATCTGTGATTATATTAACCTAATATTTACAAGAGCACTGAAAAATAGGAGGATTAGGGAGAGAGTTCCCGACGTGATGACGTTTAATGTCTCCATGACAACCACTGTAGTTTAATTTAGCCTATTGTTAGCAACCGCCGCTTTAAACTTTAAAATTCAAACTTTAAAATTCACAAAAAAAAAAATTCTTAGCGCACGTAGTTTATCTCGTCTAACTAAACGCCAACATCTCTTAAACTTGTGTTAACCACAGACCCTATTTCAGGTGACAAACCACAACTCCTTTCAAAATCCACATTGATTTTTAGAGTTAGGGCTAAAATCACTTACAGGTTTCAGGACTAATTACCGTTTAGATTGTGTCTTAACACCAAGACGAGAAAAAGACAAACTTAGATCAGCTCAGATCGAGTTTTAGGATAACTAACCTCAAACAGCCGCCTGACTCCTGCAAGACCCTCAGGCTTTCATTCCAACTGTGGACAATTATCTCTGACTTTGAAATCGCTTGAGAAGTCGGAAGGTGTAAGGCTGGCATAAGGTGTATCATGTAAGTATGATATGTGACATATGTGCAATCTGTAGGTGTAAGCCTCTAACCAGACAAAATAACGCTGTGACGGATTAAGCTGGACTCTTGTAATATAGCCATCAGTAAGGTCCTGCTTTTAATAAACATAACAATGAGCATGGTCTTGTTACCTGCTCTTTTGTTAATGTTAACAGACAAACAGTAAGGTCCTTTACCTGCTTTTTGTAAAGTGTCTCGAGATAACACCTGTTATGAATTGACGCTAAACAAATAAAGATTGATTGATTGATTGATTAAATAAAGCTGTTGCTAAAAACTTTGAATCCCTGATGAAACACAGGAGCTTCTTTATTGTTAATGATTCATTTAAATGATCAAGATCAACATTTAACTGCTTAAATAGACGTAGATGTCTGTTTGATCAATCTTTGTTTACTGTGAACATTTACCACTGCTGGGCCTGTTCCTCCCTCACAATTTTAATGTTCATTGTTCACTCAAATACATGTTTTAATGATGCACCCTGTGTTTGTGATTGTTGTTTTTGTCTCACTCCTACTCAGCAAATCACTCTTTAAAATAAATCCCCTTTCTGGAAGTGTGATTGTCAGAGTGGCCAAATGAGGGCAGCAAAGCTCTGCAGTATTTCATGCTTTCTCTCTCTCTCTTTCTGGCTCTTATCAGAGGCAGTGTGACATTAAGGGAAGCAGTTAAAGGTTAAATACTTTTCTCAAGGGTGCTCATCACAGTCCCTCGCCGTACGGTAAAATCCACCCACAAGAAGCTGCGACCTGCAGCTCACAGATCGCCATTTTACAGCGCCACTATGGCTGCACTGCTAAAAATGCCGCTTTAGGGCTGTATGCTAATCACCTGGCTCCGGCTCCTCTGCAATTATTTTGCCAGTGATGCTTAATGTAGGAAGGAGAAGAGATGGATTTTGGGGTGAAAGATTAAGAAAATTGAAGGCTTAGAAAGCACAGCATGACTCTCTATTTCTCAACAAACTTCCTCCAGTAGCCGTCACCATCACAGCAACAGCTTTGCATGTTTAATGTCATGTTTCAAAACCCCTCAGACTCTACCACACTGCTGGCACAGACAGCTAATGTAAAGCATCATCCTACACATTGTTTAAAATGTATGAGCAGGCGTCACAGTCACATGTAATGCATTCATTAGTTACAAACACTGAAGCCACATTGAATGATCTCCCACTAATTTAACAGCAGTTATAATCTGGGTCACTGTCCTATGATATGCGCCTTTTCCTTTTTATAAACAAAAATGTACTTTGTATGCCTTCAAGTGGATAGGGTCTGAAATTTGTGGAGAGGGACAGTAGGGAATGACATCAATCAACTTTTTTTATATTGTACTTTTTATACACTATAAATGTAATACAAAGTGCTTAACATGTTTGAACGCAATGTGGTGAGAGACATTAAACAAAGTCTGCTTCCATTAAATATTAAAATACACACACAGAGACATACATGGTAGGATGGAGACTTGGCACGGCACTGAGGACTAAGGTGAGGAAAGGGCCACATTTAGGGGCCATCCTCACTGGGAGCGGCACAGCTTATGCCCCACAGACCCCCCCCCCCCCCCCCCCCCCCCCAGACCGGGCAGACCAGCAGATCCCACATCATACTTATGGGACCGGACAGACAGGAAAGGAGCCTCATGTTGGATCGAACACAGGCTTTATCCTCTGAACATGGGGGACACGCACTAGCCACAAGGCTACCAGCGTTCTGTTACAAAGTTTGTTTGCAAGTTAGACTGCGTGAGGGAGTTTGCCTTCAAGTTTTGATGGACACATTGCTCTCCTACTCACCTGTCGAATGAAACAGATGGTTTCCGTCTCAGCTGGTGTAACTCATTTTATGAAGGCTACAGAGTTGAAGTATTCCTGTAATGGACTGGCACAGGAATGAGTCCTGAAATCCAGATGCGAGTTAGCATTTTAGCGCAATGGGTTCCTAACTCGAAAAGTCAATGTGGATTTTGAACGGGGTTTGTGATTAAACACCTGAAATACGGTCTGTGTTTAACACAAGCTTAAGAGATGTTAAGGTTTTGTTAGACAAGATTAATTACATTAGTTAAGAACCCCACTTGTGAATTTTTAAGCTTTTACACATACTTAAAACTGCAGTTGCTAATGAGTAGCTAACTGAAACTACAGTGGTTGTCATGGAGACATTAAACGTCATCACGCCAGGAACTCTCTCACTAATCCTCCTTACAGCCTCTAGTCATGTTTTTCACTGCTCTTGTAAATATTAGGTTAATAATAAATAGCTTATCAAAACCGCTGATTAGATCGATGAAGCATAACGGTTGTGATGTCATAATAAACCAACTGCAGTGTAGTTAGCTTGAGCAAAACGTTAGCGTTTTACTTCTCTCAACTGCATTAACTCTTCAAACTTCATATAAATTATGTTCATCTGTAAAGATTATCCAGCTGAACTAAACAGCTACACATCAGAAACATGTGTTTGACACAGATTATTTTTCTGCAATAATCCAAAATCCAATGAAAAAATCCCATAGGAGAATTCTATAGGAACAATCAGCGTAGGTACTAACCTGTTGGCCTTCAAAAATACACTATCCCTATTCCAGACTGTAAGTGGGATAATGTAAAGTTAGGGGGTGATTACCATGGGGGGAACACTTTCAGGGTGAGACGGAGCCCCTGCTATGTGCCGGGTTGTGCTCACCCTGTCCTGCATGTTAACAACCCAATATCCACACTTGTCTTCTATATCACGGCCACCAGATTGTAAGTGTTCCAGACATCCATTAAAAGTTGTGCTGATTCCAAAACTTTGATGTAGCCTCAAAAATTTACAGCAATCTGGGAATCTGGAACACGTTTGAAGAAGGGGCATTATTAATTTGGGGACAATGACAGGGCTGGGTGGCCAACTAGACTTGTAAACTGGTCGATATCATTTACTGTTTGACGACCATACGCAATCTTATCCAGTTTGAATCTTTCTAGCAGCAAGCTTTCTAACAGCTGAGGCGTAGGGTTGAATCAGCTGAGATGACTAGTTTATTGTTGCTGAGTCGTATCAATGGCCTGTGCTGTTAACTGGACTGCAGGACCATCAGTTTACAGTAGAGAGACCAGGGGCTATCACCATAGTAACTCAAATTGCTTATATTTAGGGGTTTAAATGTCCCATATTCTGCTTTTTCAGGTTTTATATGCTCTTTGGTGTGTTTTCCAGACACAAATATTTGCAAAAATTCACAAAGTTTCGCCTATGTCCTCCTGTTAGCAGTGTGCCGCATGAAATGCTTTGTAGCAAGCACATGCTCCCCTCGGACTAACTATAATAACTCCTAATATGGTTGTAGTTTACTCGACAAGGGATTAAATACTATTAATTTGTTGGTGTAAGACAGACAGTATATTTCTAATTGACAGCCTGAATGAATAATAACGTTTTAAGGCCGGATTTAAAGGAGTTGAGTGTGACAGCAGTCCTCAGGTGTTCAAGGAGTTTGTTCCACAGCTGAAAGCTGCTTCACCTTGTTTGCTTCTGACTCCGGGAACACTGAGTAAATCTCTTCCTGAGGACCTGAGCCGTCTGGATGTTTTATATTCTACAAGTAGATCTGACATGTACTTAGGGCCAAGACCATTTAATGCTTTATAGACCAGTAGTAAGATTTTAAAGTCGATCCTCTGACACACAGGCAGGCAGTGCAGTGATTGAAGCACAGGTGTAATGTGCTCCACCCTCTTTGTGTTGGTGAGGACTCTGGCTGCTGCGTTCTGGATCAGCTGCAGCTGTCGGACAGATTTTTTACTGAGGCCTGTAAACACACCGTTACAATAATCCAGCCTGCTGAAAATAAAAGCATGAACAAGTTTCTCTGAATCCTGTTTGTCAGAAAACTTTTGATTATTGCTATATTTATCAGATGGTAGTAAGCTGATTTTGTTACCATCTTAATGTGGTTGTTGAATTTCAGGTCTGAGTCCATAATCACACCAAGATTTCTTTCTTGATTTGTTGTTCTTAAGGATATGGATTCGAGATGAGCGCTGACCTCTGACCTTTCCTCTTTTGGGCTAAAAATAATCACCTCAGTCTTTTCTGGGTTCAGTCGTAAAAAGTGCTGACACATCCACTCAGTGATTGTCATCTGCATAATTATGGTAGGAATATCATATCATATTCCATGATCTGAACGAGAGGGAGCTTGTAGATGTTAAATGAAAGTGGACCATGGATGGAACCTTGAGGAACTCCACAGGTGATCTTCATATGCTCAGATTCATAATTACCTACAGACACAGTGCAGACCCTGTCCTGCGAGTAAGATTTAAACCAATTTAAGGCAATAAGAGAAACTCCAGTTTTCAAGTCTGTCCAGCAGTATGTTCTGGTCCACTGTGTCAAATGCAGCACTAAGATGCAGTCACACTAAACTGAGAAAATAGATGCATCACTGTTCACTTAGATATCATTTAGCACTTTGATAAGAGCAGTCTCAGTGATGTGCTTTGACCTGAATCCAGATAAAGCATTTTCAGGAGGGGTTTGATCACTGCTGTCTTTAGCGACTTAGGAAAAGTGCCTGTCTGAAGAGAGCTGTTAACTATCTGCTGTACATCTTGTGCAACACAGTTAAAGACATGTTTTAAAAAGCTTGTGGGCAGAATGTGGAGGCTCTATGTAGTGGACCTGAGGTGTTGAACTATGTCTGTTAATGCTACCGGATCTAGAAGGTGAAAATGTACTAGGTTAGCTCTGCCCTACAAAGGCAAAACGCAGTCACTACATTTGGTCGAAATTGGGTTTTTACCATAAATGGGCTTTACAGCAACACCTTTATCTTGAGACAAAGCCACTAGCTCCAATCTCGTCCCATTTTGGAGAAATAACCATGTCAAATTTGCAGTAACTACAAAATCCAGCCTACTACCAAGACAAAACGCAGTAACTGCAGTTACTGCATTTTGCCTTTGTAAACCAGGATTTAACTGTGTAGTTACTGCAGTCTGCCTTTGGTTGTGGCTGGAATGTGCCAGCCACAACCAAAGGCAGACCGCAGTAATTACATTGTTAAAGTTAAAAGGCAACTTTCTATAACTAACAATCTCTAACAAGTGTTGACAGAACTAATAACTTACTTATCAACTCAAAATATGAATAAAACCAAATAGACCTACACCACACTTTGTAGAACCATCAGCATAGAATATTGCAACATTTTGCCGCCAATGTAAGCATCTACCACAGGCATTTTCCAATGACAAGTTACGTTGATGAGCTGAAATGACCAAACCTACTTTCACTATTGGGCGGTTTTCTGCAGGCGGGGAAAGAATACATTGGGCGGGTGAATAAAATTTGGGCTGCTTTTGTCCACATTTGGCGAGTTTTTCATTTTTTATATTATAATGTCCGTCAGGACGTTGCAAGGACGACAAGGTCGTTCATCAGCTCAACTCGTCGCTGTCAGGCGTGACCGCCACTAACAAGGCAGAGAACAAGCAACAACTTGCTGTAAAACACTTCACCTAACTCTCTCTATCCGGCTCACTCACAGCAGCTTCGCACATTCTCCGCACTGTCCCTCTCCACAGGGAGAGCGCGAGTGCAGCTGCATGCATTTACTGACTCTTTGCAGTGTAGGATTTAAGAACACTTCCGAACAACAAACATGAACTATTGCATTTCAAACATGAACCGTTACACTATTGTGAAAACAGCTCTCTCTCTCTCTCTCTCTCTCTTTTTAATAAATAAATAAAGTAAATAAATACATAATTTATATATATATATATATATATATAACTGAAGCTGGTAACTGAAGCCCACGAATTCTATGAATTAAAAGCTGCTGTGCGGCCAGGTCGTTGTGCGTCTTTCAGCACCACAGGTGTGGAAAGCGGCGAGGAGAAAAAAAGAGAAGGGAGAGAGGGAGATGAGCTCTGTATGTGAGTAATTTATTTACGTACATTTTTACGTGCAGTTGGCATTATGAAAAATCAGGGCCTGGCGCTAGGATGCCAGAGGTTCATGTTGCAATTTGTGTAGCCTATGGTTGATTTACTGCACTCTTGTTGGTTGCAATTTGCAAAAACCTAGGTTTTTATCTCTCATTTATATGTGGTTATTTGATATCAAGCTCTGGGTGTGTTTGCTTTTGCATGTGTTATTTTGCGGGTTTGCATGAGTGTCTGGCAACTTCGTGGTTTGGGCGGGTTTTTATTGGAATGGGCGGGTTCTAAGATGTGATTGGGCTGGAAACTGTCAACCTGATCTGGCAACACTGGCCATGGGTGCACTTGGATTGTCCCTACTATCTACTTTCACTATCCACTTTACCTTAACCCTGTGAAAACGTCACGTCAAAAATGCGCAGATAGGTTGACAGAAGGCAGGAGGATGCAAATCTTCAATGAGTATTGGAAACTGACCTACTCAGAGAGAAAGAGTTTTTTGTTTCACACTGTATCCCAGCGGCAGCCCAAGCAAACAACAAACTCCATCCCATCAAAGCGGAAATGGTCATTCAAATACCACCTTAAGGATGACCAGGGGCAGGAACAGAATGTGTGCAAGGTGATGTTTTTGAGCACCTTTGGCTACCATCCCAAGCATGACAGGGTACTGTCTACCTCCTTGGCACCACCACAAGACCGCAGGGGAAAGCATCCTCCTCCAAAGTAAGGTAAATATGTCTCCAATTTGCAGACATATTGAATCCTTTCATCCGTGCGCCAGCCACTATCACCGTGAGCATGCACCCAACAGGCGCTATTTGCCAAGCGATGTTACAATCAAGTCCATGTATGCAGACTATAAACAGCAAGTGCCAAATTGCTCATACAAGACGTATAGGAAGGCTGTGAAAAAGCTTAACATCAGCTTCACAAAACTAGGCGAGGAGGAATGCAAAGCGTGTTTGCGCCAAGATATACATCTGAAGGAGGAGCGTGTGCCCGGGGTTCAATGCGAGTGCTGTGAGAAGTGGGGTGAGCACAAAACCAGAGCAGATACCGCAAGGCGGCATTATAGGCTGGATGCTGAGAGAGAGGAGGAGGCTGACAGTGTCACCCGCAGTGTCGACCTGCAAAAGGTGATCATGCTTCCCTGTATGTGTGTGTAAAATCAGCTGTCTTCACTCGCAGTAAACAAAGTCCGAGCATTGTTGCTGTGCTTGTAGATTATCTCAGAGAAGAAGGACTGTCTGGCCCTTTTTAGTTCTAAGTTATACACGCGGAGCGTCTCTTTAAAGATGTCAACCTGGAGTTTACTTTTTCTCCACCTGCGCTCAGCCTGTCTACAATCTTTTTTCTTTGCTGTAACGAGTGTCCCATTCCTCCAATGGGGTTTTCTCTTCACACAGACTACTTTGGCCTTGACTGGGGCAACGGCATCAATAATATTTAGAACTTTATACAAGGTCTTTGACAGGAGCTGAGTGTATGAGTGAATTAGGTCAATTATTATACTAATACAGTGTTAATATTTTAATGGGCCCTGGGCCACTTTGTACTGGAAAGCATGGGCCCCGAGGTTAAAAAGGTTAAGAACACCTGCCTTAGAAGACACATACATTATATATGATCCCAAAAGGGGCAGAATATGGGACCTTTAGTGAAGTGGGTCTGATACAAGCACTTGTCAACATTTTATTACTAAATAAAGAAAATCTATGTTTTGGATTTCTGGCTTTCAAAAAAGAAATCAACTGAATGATGGGAGAGGACGAGTATTCAAATAGCTGGGAATAAAGATTGAAAGGGAGCAAAATAAGTGAAAGTTAAATAAATCTCTGTTTGTTGAGTGTGATGGCTGTTGTAGTAATGCAAACATAAAATCAAACACTCGGCAGATCCTTTACTCACCGAAGTTTTAAATCTCCTCTGCACATCTCTATTACATCGATTCATTACATTTAAAGATTTATAAAGTCACACTGTGGTGCTGCAGCAACAACCAAAACAAACGGGTGATTGTTTCCACAGGGGAGAAGATTGCTTATCCATTTCAAACATCATATTTCAAATTAATGTCATCCCATCTGATCAGTCGCCCTCATACATATGAGAGGGGACTTCGACATTTCTCTTTAAATAAATACAGCTGCACCTTCTCACGCAAGAACAAAAGGGTCACTTCAGAGTTATTTTCTTCCCATTGACACACAGAATTTATGAGATTGTTTATTGTCATCAAGGTCTAATATACACTTAACACCTGGTCTGAGGACTAATGGAGCACCAAACAAAATGCTTTATCATGCTGCTCTTCTTAGCCAGATGTGATGCAGATGTAAAAGAGATACTCTCCTTATGGCTCCATAGATCCTGGAACTGCGAGCATGTCTCAAGCTCTTTTCAGACTGCTTTTTTTCCCCCACAGAAGTGTTATAACTGAGC
The DNA here is from genome assembly GCF_947650265.1 of Symphodus melops. Lineage (NCBI taxonomy): Eukaryota > Metazoa > Chordata > Actinopteri > Labriformes > Labridae > Symphodus > Symphodus melops. The sequence goes on from NC_136697.1 coordinate 5,173,449, forward strand.
TCAGCCATCATCATGTCTTTGAACATTTACTGTATGTAGATTCAACAGTAACACGTAATATTCATTTGTCAGGGTCAGAGAGGCAGAAGGATAGACTTAAAACAATCCTTAAAACAATAAACCTTATAGTTATGAGCTAGCTGCAAACGGTACCTTGAGCTCCTATCTCTATCTCTAAATCTTACACCTACCTTGGAGCACCTGAGCTCTCGTCCTGTTGGTTGCTTGGGATTGTTGGTGGGGACTGCCTGCTGCTATTTCCTAGTATTCTGACTACTCAAATCACTTTTCACAGGCTGCACAGCTCTTGCCTCTCTGGCCTTGAAAGTTTTTGAAATTTGACAAGGGTCAGTGAAGTTTGAATTTGCTTGAATTTATATATTTTTTGAAAGAATAGAGATTGAAGTTTTTTTTTTTGTTACTGAACATTAAGTAACTAACTGGAAAGTCCTTAACACTTTCCCCGCCAGAGAATTCTAGAATGTTTGCCAGCCAGCGCCAGCCGTTTTCACCATTTTCACCAATCTTTCAAGACCCACAGAATATTTTGTTCTTTGAATATGTAAATATTGAATACATCAAAAGAAAGATCAGAGCTTCTGCTTTCATATACAATTTTATTCAAGCTTCATTCAATCTTTTTTTATCAGCACTTGAATATCAGCCATTTTCACAAAAAAACAACATTCTGGACAAAACAGCACTTTTGTAAAACACTTATTTTCAAGAAAAAAAAGTGATTTTGAGTTTACATTTGGATTCTTTTTACTTTCATTTGACAACTACAGTTATATTTTAAAATAAATAACTAAAATAAATAAAAATGATTACATAAAATTATACATTTTCTTTGAATAGTGTAGCACTACGACATTTACAAACTATATTATACATTTTTCTTCTCTTATACACTCAGAAATACTTTGTTTTTACAAACACTTAAATATTGGTTATTTTAAATAATAAAACATTAGTTGAACAAAAACCTGATCAAGAAGAGAGAAAAGTGTGTCTCCCAGGGAAGTGCCTTCTCCACAACAGGGTTTCATGTTGTAACAGTACCCTGTGTCAGAATCACAAAGGATGTAGGATTTGAACCCATATTTGACAGGTTTTTGGGGATTGTATACCCTGAACGCTAGCCGTCCACGCCACAGAAGCATACCCTCATCAATGCAAATGTTGGTGTTAGGTTGATACATTTGACTGAATTTAGATATAAAGTAAGCCCGTAGTGGGAGAAGAAGTGGTGAAGATAGGCAATGACTGCATTGGAGCCCTTGCCGATACAGTGAGCCTCATTGATTAAATAGTTTACCTGCTGAGGCACACCCTCACAACACTCCAAATACTCCACTCTTTAATTATACAGCTAACTGCAGTCGCTAGCTTTTGTCACATGCACATTCAGTACATTGATATAGGTTCAAGTATCATTGTTATTCTTGCATTATTTATTTTCTTTAGATATTGCCCAATCTGAGGTGACTCAAATGTTTTTATTTACATGTACAGTGAAATATTATAGCTGGATTAAAACATACCTGCTGTGCATAGTCAAAGCTGTAGTGCATGGTGATTTCTCGGCTACACGGTGGATTTGGCCCAAGTTTCACATCCAGTGTACCAACTGTTGCTCTGCAGGTGGTTACCATGTCCTGAGACTTGTATTTCCACCACACTGATGTCATGGTCTCGGTTGTGGGTAGCACCTGGATGTCAGACCTTTTGAAACCGGGGATGCGCCCAGGGAGTGGCATGTCATGGACATCAGCAAAATTGACTGAATATGAACTGCTATAGTCTTTGGATGTCCTGAACAGTCAGCAGCTTGTTGCTCAAAACACGCCCACCAGACCTTTTCAGTCTTGGTGCCAATCCATGTTGTTTATAAAATGTTATAAGGTTGGTGAGCTTGTTTTGAGATATTCTGGAAAAAATAACCATCATGCAAATTAGATAATGTATGTCATATGCTTATCATTATAGTTTTTAAAAGAGCTTAATGTAGGGTTAATTCTTGAACTCACGCATGCAGAAACTTGAAGGTCTCCCGGCATATTTTCTGTCCATCAAGAAAGTCCTCTGATGCCTGCGCTCCTTCTGCTGGCTTCTCTTGGAGCACAACGTATCCTTGGACATGGTCATATGGGAACTTATTTTTCCCAAGAGAACCAGATGTTTTTCATCTACAAAAGGACAGCATTATGATATGTCCCATGTTCAGAACAAAACATTTATCATGTGATCTCAGATGGTTTTTCAATTCAAGTCTATTTGTTGCTGTAATTACCTGTATTTCCTCACATTTTTGTCTCTCACATATTGCAACATTTGCTAGCCTAAACACACTCACTCACTGACTGACACAAACACATTCACTGACAGACATGCACAAAGAGTCACACAGACACTCACTCTCACACAAAACTATACAGAGACACAAACACACTCGACAGCCTCACACAGACACTCACAAACAAGTGCACATAGACTCACTCACAACTATAATCTCTCTCTCTCTCACACACACACACACACACACACAGACTTACTCACACACGACAGGAATCGAATTCAAAAGTCGAGAAATGTCATCATCGTCGCAACAATTCATTTTGTCTCAGCAGTCAATATCCGTGTCCATGTTTTTTCTGAACAGTTGACAGATGACGTGTTGTTGTGTTGTGAAATCTGACACCGTTTCGTTTTATTCATGTAGCTATATTTATCCTTTGTATTTTATATTATTTTTGACATTGTATTAAAGCTGAGACTTTATTTAATTAGAAACATGTAAAAATTGAAAAAAATGTATTTTCTTGTAAAAACTTCACAAACGGGCCGCTGCGACATCCAACTCATTTTGATGGAACGCGTCACATATCAATATGTATCTCTCAAGTGAGATGTTTTACACCACAGATCACACCTACACATTCACTTACTGATGGCAGAGGCTGCTATGTAAAGTTCACCATCAGAAGTCACTACCCCATACATACGCCTGTGACGAAGTAGCAGGAGCAACTTTGGGTTTAGTGTCTTGCCCAAGGACACATCGGACATATGGCTGCAGGAGCTGAGGATCGAACCCATCAGTTGAGAGTCCACTGATTCTACCAACTGAGCCACAGCTGCACCTCAATCAATCAATTGATGGCGTCCTAGTCTGTGAATTCACACTGCGTTTTAGCGTTGGTAAGGCACACCACAGCAGGAGCTCCACATACACACAACACTGCAATTTAGATGATTCGAGACTTGCAATCTGCTTTGGAATTGCAGCAGTAGCAATCACTTATTTGAACCCAGCAAAGCTTAACAACCATGGAGTGATCATTTTGATCAGAGAGGGAGATACTGAAAAAGTAAGCTTAGCACTGATAAATACTCTCCCACTTGTTTAACCAGTTGGTGCTGTAGTGAACAGGTACACAACATATTCCCTCACTGGTTTCCCATGACTTTTTTATTTGAAGAACGACAGACACAGAATGGTTTGCAATCTTTGTTTATCATTTGGATTTAAAAGTCAGCTTCATAAATGACTGATCAAGGATTTTCATTGCACATCAACATCAGCACATTGTTTTTTGTTTTTTTTAAGTGTAAATTAAGCCTGGTATAAAAAAAAGGATGTTTGATTAGTTATTGTAATCAGGGGCACACACATGGCTCCACACAATCACACTTTGTGAAGAAGTCAACAACATCTGAAAACCACACAAATGTGCATTGGGACTTGTAATATGTTGGTGTCTGCGACAAGAGTGTTAACTTTCTTACTTTGTGTGAATTGGGTGTTGAAGGTGGAGTAACTCATTATTCTAGTCATGTTACAGAGGCAGCATCAAGGCTGCCAGGCTAACTGAGCTGCCAAAGTTAGAGATACAAGCTGCTGGGCCCATACAAGCATTCACTAAAGCTCTCTCTCTCTCTGTGTCTCTCCATCTGTAGTCTCCCTCAGATATTCCTCATTAAGGAAAAGAAAAAAGCCCCTTGACAGCAGGAGCAGCCACCACTTATTCTACTTAAATCACTGGTGTCACTTGGGTGAATCCAGACAGAGACATGCTTTACTTTACATTACCCTGAACAAGTTAAATCTGAACCTAAACTTTTGACTATATAATGAGGAGAGTCAAAGTCACACAGTCCCCCTGAGAAACCAAATGTATGATGTCATGTCAGGAGGAAGCTTGGCACTGATTCTCCCTGTAAGAAATGACACGCTGGCACTAATAATTCATCATGCTGACCTGATAACAGTCATCACTTATCTTTGTTAGTGACATCCAGAGCTGTTCTCATATCTGCCGTTTGCAACTTTTACAGACAAATAATGCAGCGTGTTTGTAGTTCAGATCACTGCAACTAGACTTTGGAAAACGACAAACATTTGGGGACCGCTAAGATAAAACGTAAAGCACTTTGATGCGTACTGAGCAACATGACTCAACTATCAACGAAGAACACTGCTAAATTTAACACTGTAGTCAATAAAAGAAAGGTTTATCTCCCCTCATTCAAAGATTGTGTTGTTTATGTATATTTAACACAAAATGTTGCTTTTCTCGTCTTCAGAGACATGGGTGGTGTCTGAAATCACACACTTATTCAAAGGGAGTTTCCTGCACTAGAACACAATAAAAACATTTCAGACACTACACGCTCACATGCTAGCCCACCACAATGACCCGACTGTCGCACAACCAGAGCACCGACCATGGATCAATAAGAACAGAATGAATTTCAATATTAACTTATATTACACCAAGTATATCAGATTTGTTGTGAAATGTCTTAGGAAAGCTTCATTTAAAGGTTAAAATATGTTTTGTGGCTCCAGGCAGATTCTTTGGAGAGCTGAAGGTGAAAAAGGTTGCCGACCCCTGGACTAGAAAATACTTGAGTTAGAATTGACCAAACCTGGATGACAGGGAACACTAATATCTGAAGAATACATTTCTCAATCTTTTTCATACAGTACAGTTGTTCACATAGCACACATAGCGGGAGCATAACAGTACATAAAAACAAGAGTTAAGACAAGTCAAGAGCAAGAGGAATAAATGACAGAGATCCTGCCAAGAGAAACAATCATATAATTTTAAGACACATCTCGCAGTAGATGTTCTCCCTGATGTGTTTGTGGATGATTTTGATTTTTGCATTTGTATGTTTGGCTGCTTGCTGTTTGCTTGCAACTCTGAAATTGAGGTGAGATGAGTTGGAGAATCAAACCTTAGCTCTGAGGGGGAGGCAGCTTGTTGTTGCATTTCCTTGTGCATATACCGTATCTAAAACATGTATATGTGGCTTTGTGTGCCCTAGTGGACACACACAGGTACTGGAGTCTGTCAATTTGACTTGTGGGGACCTTTTCCTGACACAAAGTGTCTAAGTGTGTGTATACCCTTTGCAGGAGAGGAAGAGCAAGGGAAAAGAGAGGAAGAGCAAAGGAAAAGGAGAGATTATCTTGTCCCAAGCCCAAGCAAGACAGTCATCTGGCATGATGATAAAAACTCTAATAATAATAATCATCATCATCATAATAAAACTGAATATTGGTGTTTTATTATTGACTCATGTATATACTTTTGTAATATCATTTTGCTCTTCTCACCTCAATAAATTCAGAAAGTTTAGTAAACGATAGCAAAACAAGTTCTTTCTTAGGGTTGACTTTAATGACTATGTATATGTAACCATTCAATGCTAATACTAAATTATATGAGGAATACACTACAAAAGGTAACTGTTATGATTGAATCAGATTCAGAGGAACAACATTTTTTAAGAAATTGAACGGGTAAGTTCAAGCTGTAATCTACAGTATCTAACAGAAATCAATGGAAGTAGCCCAAATGAATGACTAGTGGGGATGAATACCATCCATCAAAAGACTCAACAAAGGCAAGCGGTTCAGACGGACCAGATGATCTTAGAATTGAGATTTCACCGCTGAAACTGAAGAGAAAAAAGACGTCAACGAGGACTTACTGCAGAAAGACTGTGTCCAGCAGGTTATCTGCTAAGGATGATGGGAGAGCAGAGAGTGGACTCTCAAGTGAAACATGCTCTGGAAATGTGTCTGTTTTGAAGCTCCAGAAAAAGAAAGATGGTGCTCGAGTTTACAATAAAAAGCACTATTGTCTGTACTCTCCTGTGCACTGCCATAAAATGGCACGACACTTGATGCGCAAACACAGCAATGAACCAGCTGTGGCTCAAGCAAAAATGTTTCCGGTGAACTCAAAAGAACGGAAATTGCATTTGGACTTGTTAAGAAACAAAGGAAATCGTGCACATAATAATGAGGTTCTAAAAGTTGGTTCTGGAACACTAATCCCAGGACACCAATCTGAGAATCATGTGAAAGCTGCATCAACTGTGAAGCTTTGCTTAAAAGAAATTCATTATGGAGACACATGTCCAGGTGCAAGCTTGTGCAAAGAAGCCTGGTAAAAGTCGGATCCAGTCGCTCTGTGCCTTTGCGCAGCCAGTCCCAGAAAGAGCCAGCAGAAAGGTTTGGGAGCTGGTGAATTCTATGCACCAAGATCAAGTTGCAGTCATCATCAAAGAGGAGAAAAGTATCTTGAGATTTGGAGAACATTTGTATGCAAAGCATGGACATGACAAAACCAAACATGAGTACATTAGACAGAAAATAAGAGAAATATACCACTCGAGAAAATCTGGCAAACTTAAAAAAATGGAGGACTTTTATATACCCTGCAACTTCAACTCTGTGGTTGAAGCGGTAAAAGATGTTGCTGGCTTTGATGAGGACAAAAAACATTTACAAAACTCCTTCATTAGCTTTGAAGCTCGGTGTTACATTGCAGGCAGCCTGAGACCACACCTCACATGTTTTTTTCTCTGTGCAGGTCAATTTAGAAAGGCTGCACCTGATTGCTGTTCAGCCTGGGAGAGGCATCTTGTAAGGCTCTCTCTGCTGCCAGACTGAAAGAACGCTCCATGCTGTCAGACTAGCTGGACTCTCTCTCTCTGCTGTGGTCACTATTCTTGAACTTACTGTGATCACTCTTGTTGTTTTGCTAAAGGTTTGTGGTGAGGTTGGGCTAGGTAAGTTGGGGTACTCCTACACTCCTGCACTTGCTTAGTAGTCTTCCACTAGGTAAGAGTGGTTTGTGCCACACGTGTATTTTTTGACTGTTTTAGAGAAGGAAGTTAGGTGTTTGTTTTTTGGTTTCCTTTCATTGAGATAGAAGATTAGGTCCGGTTTTATTTTGATAAGTTTATTTATTTGGCACAACTACATTGTCCAATTCTCACCCTCTCCTCATTTATTTTTCTTAGTTGAAAAATAAACATTTTCTGTTTACTATAATTACTCTTTGGATTTGTCATACTTTTGTTTGTTATTTGCAGCTCTGCCAGTTGCAGGGATGTAAAACTCGGTCATAGCCTGAAGAAGATTTCAGGTATTCTCGAGCGTGAGGCGCAGATGGCTGGGTCTGATGGTGAGGAATTTCTGAAGAATGTGCAGAAAAGCCGCAGTTTGTATGACAAAAAGTGGGATGCGAGTATTTCATCACAAGCCCTACAAACTCTAAAAGAGGCTAAATGGAACACTCCCCATCTCCTCCCCTTCACTGAAGATGTGAAGATGATGCACATGCATATTGAAAAGTGTAGGGAAGAATACAAATTATCCCAGTAAGAGAAACTGGTCCAAGTTTGCTGCTTTGACTTGTGAGGTCATTTTGTTCAACCGAAGGAGAGTGGATGAGGTGTCAAAGATGTCACAGAGTGCCTTTACCCTTTGAGACGCCTCAGAAGTCCATTCTGATCTGGCACCAGGACTTTCCCCACTGGAGCAAAAGCTTTGTCAGCATTTTCAGCGCATTGAAATAAGGGGGAAGAGAAACCAGAAAGTTCCCATCCTTCTAACACCACACATGCTCTCTTCCATGGAAACTTTGGTTGCACATCGGAGGACCTGTGGTGTTCCTGATGAAAATCCCTTTTTCTTCTCGAGACCTGAAGCAGAGACTCACCTGAGGGGATCAGACGCCATCTGACAGATTGCAAAGGAATGCGGAGCCAAACATCCTGAAACTCTTTCCTCAACCAAGCTGAGGAAGCAGATCTCCACACTGTCCACGGTCCTGAACCTGAATGATCATGAGTTGAATGTGCTTGCAAATTTTCTTGGCCATGACATTCGGGTTCATAGACAGTATTATTGACTACCTGAAGAAACTCTGGAGTTGGCTAAAGTCAGCAAAGTCCTGTGCGCGCTTGAACAAGGACACCTGTCACACTTCAAGGGAATGGACCAAATCCAAACGGTAAAGATATTTATTCAGTTTACATGCATTTTTCTCTTAGAGGAGATGTTTGTTTTTTCACACTTTTGAACCCTGTTTTTCAGAAAAAGTCCTGGAAGCTGTGGACAGGGAGGTCTCAGACGTGGAGACAGACAAGGACTCATCTTTCAGCACTCAATCTACAGGTGATTTTTACATTTAAGTCTTTCTTCTGGGCAAGTGCCCTGTACAGCACATGGTGCTGTATGTCTTTCTTTATGCAGGGGCAAGGAGGGAGATGCATGTGGTTAAAGAACATGAAGACAACATTATTGGTAACTTCATAATGCCTGATTTGTTAAAGGATCTTCAAGAGGAAAAAGAAAAATGCCTCCCAGTGACTCTGGGGAAGATGCCACACCATTAGGTAACCTACTAACCAACTACACATTCTTTCCTAGTTTATGTACACTGAAAAAAAAGACAAGGATTGAGTTATTGTTTGTTATTTTAACAGCATCCTCGACACCAAGAAGGCAGCAGTGTGTCCAGCTCGACGATGATGATTTTGAGAAAGGTCTTTCACACTCAAACGCTGTGCATGCTACTTTTTAAATATCATAAGTTGATCAACTTTAGAAAAAGTTAACATAGTGCTGGATGGTATGGGAAAAAAAAATTGTATCACAGTATTTTTTAACATGACTTTATTTTTTTCATGATTTGTTTAAACCAGTAGTTTGGTAATTAATCTAATCGCTCACCCTGCCCATCACTATCCATAATAAGATTTTTCGGGGCTTATATTAATCTATTACAATAAAATAAATCATATTCATGTTACACCTTTTAAAGGTGTTCAGAGTCCTCCTCTCCTGCTGTCAGTCTGTCACTCTGCAAAGGGAGGGGCTGTGTGTCACTCAGTAAACAAGAATCTGACAGATTTGAACCTTATAGTAGAGTTATTTCATCGGTTTGTGACTGACTAGCTATTAGCTGTGAAGCTAGCTGCTGTGACAGAGAGAGCAGAATAAATACCACAGTTAACGTCTGTGCAGCGACAACAGTGATATTAATAAAGTTTTGCCGTTTGTGTAGTGATGTATTCTGCCATTGATTTGGTGTCTCTGCCACACATTAAATGGAAACCTTTTAAAAAACTTTTCAGTCAAATTTCAACTTTTCAGTAAATTTTCAAATTTTTGCTGACTTTGGTGAGTAAAAAATATGCACTTTTTTTAAGGTTTCCATTTAATGTGTGACAGATACCAAATCAATGGCTGAATACATCACTACACAGGATGCAACTCTTGACTGGATTGTAGGGCCTTTTCCATAGTGTTATTTGTTATTCATTTTTATTAGTTTTATTTTTTTATGAGTCCAAAGCACTATAATCTTGCATGACGAGGTGCGTTTTGTTTTTGACAGTGTAGTAACATTTTCAAGTGTTGATCAAGGGTCACTGCGTCATGTCAAATGGAAACGTGCACAAAGGGCAGTTCTTGCTGTTGGACATTTGGAGAACATCTGTTCAACTTTTGTCACTTTATTGATGGATGTTCAATAAAACCATTGTTCAGTACAGAATCTTGATTATCTTTGATTGAACAGGTATTTGATGTCACAGTGAAGGTTCCAGGACCAGGCTGTGGTAATAATAGAACAAGGTTGTCCTGATGGTACATTATGATCTATTAACAAACCAAACCACAATTTAAATTAAAAATAACTTTATTGACAACGCATCTCTAATCAACCCATAATTGATCTGTGAAAGCAGTACAAATGTTGGATTGTGTTGTAAGACACTGCATGATTTAATTCTAAAAGAATTTGTATTGTGTATCGGGGAGAGATCATGTTGAACCAATATTACTTTAAAGTAATAATCTCGGTAATCTTTATCAACTCTCTTATCAACTCATATATTGGCATCATTAATTCTTTGGATTGTAAAGCTGATCTGTTAGTGTGACAGTCTGGATTATCAGAGTCACTGTAGATGTTCATCAGGAGCTGTGAAGTGTCTTAATAATGCTGTCATTGCATGCAAATTGGCAGAACAGTAGCGGTACCCAAGAGCAACCAGAATTCAGGAAGATCAAAATTCAGGTTTGGTCCCCAGGAAGATTAGATTTTTTTGTGGGTTTTCAGTGTTTCAAGTGATTTTTGTGTTGTCTTAAATTTTTCATGATTTTAGAAGTTAAAATGAAGGCGGTAGGATCCTCGGAAAGGGTGGATTCCATCAGACACCAGCATGACATTGGTCCCGTGTGTGTGTGTGTGTGTGTGTGTGTGTGTGTGGAAAACAAATTGCATTCCTGCTGGAGACTGCAAGCAGAGTTCTTCTATTTGCACATTGCCAGCCCCCCTCCCTGCCCCCAAGTCCTGGTTCACTGATTTTTTTATATAAAATGCTGACTCTCTCACAGGACCAACACTGCATTTGTCTGAGGAAAAATGCCAGACAAATAAAAAGGTAAAATAGTAGACATTAGTCCTTTAAGTCAGAGGGACTTCAACTGGCTTGCAGTCAGGCTTTAACAACATGCAGTAAAGCCAATAAAAGGGATGAGGCATGGACGTGCTGCAGATACTGTGTTTGTGAATCACCGGGCAGGTGTTCAGTTCACTGTTGAGGTGCAGTGAGATGGATCTCATCATACATTGCACATCAGATGGCATAAAGAAGTCCTAAAACACATGATACCCTGGTGGACATCTTATGAAGTGACAATGATCCATATTTAATTGGAGTGGGACTTTACTCTGGCTTTAAAGCTTCATATCCAAGTCAGCCATTTTGACTTTACTTTGAAATGTTCTAGATTATTTTACAGCAGCCACACTTTAACAAACATCTCTTAGCTACTTTATCTGATCCACCTGAATCCTGACAGGCTTATCATAAAGACTTAGTGGATAAAAGGTGGTAAAACCTTCCCGTCGATGAGCTAATGGTTTGGTCACGGCCAATGTATGGAGCCTATATCATTCTCCAAGCCCTGTCTCCCTGGTTTCCTGCTTTATCCACTGTCCAATCAAATAAAAAAACCATAAAGGCCCCACAATATATTGTATTGGGTCCCAAAGATGACCCAAAAAGACTGATGCTCTGTCTATGCCAGCTGATACGACCCGCTGAAAGCTACCCTTCCACATGGCCCCTTTTGGTCCCCACAGCTCAACCTGTTGACTTTACAGGCTGTGTTTCGTCACTCATCTCACAATGTCATAATTGCATTCTTTCTAAGTAATGATTTTGAATGGAATAACACACCTGGGAGATCCTGGGTGTGTGCTGAAGCTAGCTGGGTGTGTTCATAGAGAGGTGTCGAAACACCAGCTGCTGCACTTTTAAAGCTCTTACCTGTGCTCTGTATCTCATCTTTCCAGATCTGGCCTCAGTGGTTCTTCCTGTTGAGTCACGGCTCAGCCATTGGCTGCCTTCACCTCTGCTGTCTCGGTGAGGAGAGAAACACAGACACCGAGGTTACAGCTTAGGAGAAGCCTGTTGTTTGTCGACAGCTGTTCCAGCTACAAGAAATGCTTGTGCAAATACATCGTCTTCTGAGCCGAGACAAATCTTAAAGCCCACAAACAGACACACAAAATCTCTCATGTAATATATTTCATGACAATAACAAGGACTGAGGTCGTTGTCATGACAACACAGTCACTCATCTTACATTCTCATAGTAGAACAAAATCTGCTGTTTGGCTTTTACAACCAGGTCAACATAGGGACGCTTCACAGTTCTTATTGGATTGACAACTGTTTCTTAATGAGTTTCTTTAAATAGATGAAGTGAAACATGTCGATTATGAAATAAGTGGATTGGCAGATATTCACTAAAATCAATATTTTTCAACTTAAGCCACTTCTCTAATTTAGGTTCTCTTGAAAACAATCATGTTTTCATGTATTTTTGACAACAAAGTAAAGCCCATCAGTACTAAGCCATTCACATGCATCGACACCGCCATTTAGGTTTACACAGACACTCTGACGTGTTGCTACAGGAGCAGGGGACCAACCCTCCGTTTGACAGACCTCCACCACTGATCCACTACCAATCACAACCTTTTACACAGATTGTTAAAGGTGGATAGAACACTAAAATTGACAAGGTGGACAGTGCATGAAAATGACCTCAGACTTTGACTTCCAGGGCCAAGCACAATCGTCAAACTTTAACTGAAGATGTAAGTGTAGAGTCCATGGCTGGTCCATATGGGAGTGTAACTACTGCAGCACAGGAAGGGACACTGTCCCTCAAAGCAATCAGTAACATAAACGTCTCCATCTCTAAATGAGTATTTAGTTCTGGTTTCTTATTAGAAATGCTGTTCATAGAAGAGCTAACACAACATGTCTCAAAACATCAAAACAGCCTGGTTGATCTAATCTGACCATGTCAGAACATTATAATTATCCAGACACATATATAACCTCACAGTATGACAGCAGCACACTGCTATAAGACATAACACATCCAGCCACATGCCTGTCATAATGACATGCCAAAATGACAGAAAGGGAAAAAAGCCTGTACATAGTGATAAAAATAGAGATCTAATGGGACACTGGATTTTATATTTACTCTCAATTCCATTATTTATGTTCAGTGTTCAGCTCTAACACCGCACGGTTACAGACTGCTGACAAATCAGTGAGACAAACAACGGCAACAACTGGCACGAAACTAAAGTCCTAAAATAGTCACCAGTTTGAATTTTGATGGCACCCTGACGAAGCACAAAGGTGATCTCTACTGCTGGCTCAGGTGAGGAACAACAGCATGTGAGCCGACAACAAAGAGCAACAGGAGAAGAGATGAGACTGTGAGAAGTGAAGAGTTTGTTGTTATCGAGAAAGATTTGACGACCACGAGCAAGCTGTCAGAACTACAGCATCTTTATTCAGGACCAAACAACAAATAAAACAATGTACACAAACACAGGGGTGAAAGTAGTTTTAAATTCTTTTAATTTCGACAAGCCTATTTAATATTGTTTAACTCTCCTCAGCTTCATACATCTTCAAAAACATAAGTTTGAATGTTTTAAAAGGACTAGAAAGAAATGAAAAACACTTGACATTGTGAACAAACTGATGTTTTCAAAGCGGTTTAGGCTGAGACGAGACATGCAGGAGCTTTAAGCCTGGTTTCCTTCCGCCTAATCTTCGAGCGTTTACAAATTCACTCACACCACATGATAAAGAAAACCTGTAGAAAATGTAATTATAGGATGCCGAATGGCCTAGCGGCTATGTCACGATCCCCATGTGCTGAGGCGGTCCTCTTCACAGCCGCCGTTGGATTGGGTCAGACCTCGGCCCTTTGCTGCATGTCACTGTATACTCTTTCCTCTCAGCGTTTCCTCTCTTTTCAGCTGTCCAATCCAATAAAGGTAAAATGCCTAAAAGTAACTTTAAAAAAAAAAAAAAAGGAATTTCATGTAGGTGTCACTTCTACGTGACTGTGTTTGTTTATTTACTCACTCACTCTAGAAATCTGCACTAAAACGTGACTCTGTAACTGCCCCCTCCCTCATTACTCAGCAGCTTATTTCAAACCTTAATCAGAATCTCCAGTTGCTTTGTAGGTGAAGTACACGACACGTGCAAGGAAGCAGTGTTGCCAGATCTCGTGAGAGAAACAAGCAACCAGGTCTAGAAATAAGCCCAAAACAAGCGATTTAGCTCTTCTAATCGATAATATATACCCAGCCATGGCCAATCAAAATCAAGATTTTCACGAACGTGTGTAGGCTACTGAACAATCATATTGTGTTTTTGCTGTTACGCATTGAAGCATATATTGGGTCGAAATGTAATTTACATGTTCACTCCTTGTCATTTCTGCTCTCAAACTGCAGTCAGAAAGTTTCTTCCCCTTCACCAACTTGATGAATTATCACAGAAATTAATGCCCTGACTGCGGCTGACAACCGACACGTTCATGAAAATCTTGATTTTGCGAAATTTTCATGGCTGGATGGCTAGCTATAGATTATTGTTGTTGATCAAATTAGATTAATGTTTGTTAATAGTACACAAATTAATTGAGTTTGAAAAAACCTGAGCTTTCTGGTTTAACACGGAGCCAGTCTGATTCGTCTTTCTCCCACTCTTTATTACATTTTCTTCCATATTTTACCCACTTATTGCTGGTCATTGTCCCTCTGTCAGGTGTAGCTGTGTGTGTGTGTGTGTGTGTGTGTGTGTGTGTGTTCTTACTTAAACCCAGATTGAGGACGTTTACCAGCACAAACACCAGTTGTATGGGGACACATTTGCCTTTGCGTATCAAAACCACAAAGGCGGTCTGCATTCTGCCTGATGGAAAAGGCAGGCAGGCAGATGCTTATGAGGCCCTTTGTAACGTAGATTTAGAGGAGTGCTTTATAAATACTGATTATAATAATATTAATTATTACACCAAACTCCCTGAACACTTATTAAAGTCTAGAAACATCAAGCTGTTTAAAACGTCATTTTTGTGTTGCTGGTTTGTAATATCTGTGTTCTGTATTTTTGATGACAGGATAGTCAGCCTGATGACATTTTGGAGCCAGCCGGGTGCCAGTTTGTCTGAAAGACAAAAGGGTGGTGGAGTAACATATCAAGTTTGGAGGTTTAGTATTTAACTTTAGTTCATGTACATATGGCTTATTTTACCTACACAGTGCAGAAGTATTGATGTTTAATACGTATTGTTGGACACAATCCTGCAGAGAACACAGGCAGACTGAGAGACCTCACTTCAAATGGAAATGACCAGATAAAGACATAAGGGAGATGTTTTCTATTTTAAATACAGGCCCTTTGTATACTGCATTTTAACATGCTGTTGATTTGATCTATTTTCATCTATGTCATGTATGAAGATGTTCAAATATGCCTTTTGCAATAACATCCTCCTTTAATTAGAAAGAAGTTAACAGATAATGTGCTATGTTTTTACACTCTTATTTTCCAAGGGTCCTTCCAGGTCTCATATATATATATATATATATATATATATATATATATATATATATATATATATATATGTATATATATATATATATGTATATATGTATATATATATATATATATATATATATATATATTCAGAATTTTTAATCACTTCCCTTGCAAAAAGCAACCAACAAACTTTACCATAATGACATACAGTACGTGATCTTTGAAAATGTTTTCTACTTTAACATTCGTGCTGCTCAGGGAGAGGAAGATTTCGTTGCACGCTTCATGTTTGCAGTCCGTGGCACTGGAAAGAGCAGCTTTGAGTATTCATCACAATCAAAGGTTTGTTTGATGGAATAGATACTGCTAGTGTTAATTAAAGTGGTAGTATGTTATCATACAGCTGGCAGGAGTACTATAATTTGTAAAGGTGTAAGGACATGCAGAATAGTATGTAACAAGATCTAATTCCAAATTCAGTGGGTTATGCATAAACACAAAATTCAGGAGAAATTCAAAGACATGGTTCTAACTATTACGTCATTTGGATAGCTTCAATTTTTTGCAATTTGTGCATCTGCTGTCCCCTCATTTTTCTCCCACACCTGCAGGATGACCTAGATACTGTTCGCAGTGGTTGGGACAATCATCTGCTGAGAACGGAAAGCCACATGACCCCTAACCAGCTGTGGGAGCTGGGTCGTACACATTACCCAATTCCAGGACCAGATAACACGGGTACATACAAATATAATGTGATTTGAATTAATAGGATGGTTCACATAGAAATTTAATTAGAAGCCAAGAGCACATTCTGTAGGACTTGAACGTGTGCCTACTTTTACTGCACACAACTCAAATGCTCTCTGTTTGTAGGGCATGGATATTCTTGACATTGAGTGGACTTCCATTTGATGACCAGTCAAGCATCATTGTTCCCTGACCAGTGAACAAATAACAGCTTTAAGAGATGCAGTTCACCCAAGAGCAGCATCCCAGTCCTTTGGCTGCGATACTTACATTGCTGCTGTTCAATTATGTCAGAGGTTTCTTAGTCTGTAAGAGAACTGATCAGAATGACTTATGTTTTGAGTTGAGAGAGACAATTTATCTTTTTTTAACTGAATTGTATTATTGTTATTGCTTTGGCAAGAGAAAGATTAGAAAGAAAAAGAGGAAGGTGCAGCATAGTAACATAGCAAAAATGTTTACTTAATGTAACACAAGTAACATTACAAAAAGACACCCCCTTATAGTTCACCTAACTCCTGCTTCAATGTGATAGTGCAGACATTGTTTACAAGGATCATGTTAAACATGGAAAACTGACAATTTTTCACAAAACACTCTCAGTACAACTTCCTGAATGTTTTCTTTGATTGCTGAGTTAAGAGGTTGAGGTGTTTTAACAGAACAGCTAACAAGCTTAAAAAAAGTTTGTCTTGCAAGGGCAAATACAAGTCAAACGTCACTCACACTAAATCCTGTATGGCAACTGCAAATACAAGCTAGGATGTCACATTTAAAAGATGTCATCCTTGCAAAGCGGAAGGTCTCAAAGCAAGTAGAGGCTGTGGGGTGTCTGCCCTCAACCACCTCGACAGAGAGACTCGGTCCATTTTTTCCTTAACCCTGGAAGCAGTTCATTCGCGGCCATGATAAGAGCTGCTGGAATTCTCTAAAAATTAAGGAAAGATGGCTCAATGCTCTTTTTTTCGTTGAAACACTGGACAATCCTTTACGAAAGAAGACGAGAAAGTGCCATCCCACAATTCATTGCGGCCGCAACATTTAAAGCGACTCGCTCATCTGAATATTCACGAAAACTAACGATGACGGAAAAGGGACGCGGATCGTGTAAGTTACCATTGCAATGCCTTGAACACTTTCAGTAATCCTAAACCCATATCCGATCTATAAATGTTATGCTGATGTTGTAAAACGATCACAGTACACTTTTAGTGCAGCCTATGCTCACTTTGCATTCGTTATGTATTGACTAAGTATTGCGGCAGCCGTACAAAGGGTAATATCATAAATAACGTAAAACTTTCTTACAGTCACAGATGCTGAAACCCTTGCCTTAATAAAGGCCTTAATGAAGGGTTAAGATGGACACAGTGGGAAGTGAAATGCAGCTAAGATAGGCTGGGAGTAAGTATATTTGTTGTGAAAAATATGAGTACTATAAATGGGTCTGTATGGCTAATGAATGTAATAGTGACCTACAGGCAGGTGGTGAAGGAGATGGGGGTGACTGCTATACAGGACTCAAAGAAATGGGATAATTTAAAATCAATATACAAGGTAGGCCAAAGCAAATCATCTGACTGGGCACTGTGGTGGGTGAATGTTTGTGGATATTCCCTTTGACATTTAAAAGGGTCACGTTGGCTCCCCCAGTGTTATTGAAATTGTATGTGCCTATGACGTATCTAACATAACACATTTGATTCATTTTCAACATTTCGGGGAAAAGCAATTAGGAGTAGACAATGTTTATTATAATACATTTATTTATGTGCTTTCAATGAAAGTGCTGTACAAAACTAATGGAAAATGCAGGGACATGTTAAATGGCTTGTAACTAGTCCATCAGGCCTTCTGGCCCAACTGTCCTTCCAGTAACATTTTATCCATGATGTCAACAGGAGTTGAAGAATCCCCCCCACTGGAATGGGCACGGATAGTGGTGAGGCCACAGCAGCGACTTGGCCGTGGTTTGGTGCCATGCATGAGGCTCTGGGGGAGAGGCCTTCCATTCAGCTGCCGTCCCTCATTGCCTCATGCCCGGTGGCAAACCTGGACCAGCCTCATCATCATCTCTCCAGCCTGCCACAGATGAGGAGTCTGTGCCCTCCTCCTGCTCTCAGCCTCCCCCCAAAAGGCAGATGGGGGTTGGGGGCATTTTGTCGTTCACGAGGGAGCAGGCTAAAGAAGATGATGCTGCTCTCCTGGAGCAAAATGAACGCTTCTTGAGCCTGCTGGGTGACCTAGTGAAAAATAAAAAATAGACAAAGTTGACCAAATAAATTCCTGTTGCGTTTATTGAATGATGTGAATTGTAAAGTTTTGCAGCCATCCATCAGCAGAGTAAAACCTGACACTAATACATAACAGGCATACTCACCAAAACATCTTAACTCATTCCCCGCCATTGACGGAATTTTCCGTCATTTGGTGTTTTCAGTGTAATACGATAGGGGGCGCTCTGGCGGACATTGTGAAAAAGTTACAGGACTGTGGGGTCAAAAACCAACAAACAAGACCACTCGCGGGAAAGTAGAGAGAAAAAAAACAAACATTTTCTTCATCCTTATTTTCTAGCGGTCGGAGTTCTATCAGTCTGTATGTGAGTTTGACACGCGTCAAAAAGTCAACATTAGCCGTATAGATATGAGATAAAAGCTCTTGAACAGTACAAACATGCCGGCGCCAGCAAGGAGATATTCGGCTGCGGAAACTACAGAGTTAATTATCGATACAGACTCTGATAATTCATTTTTTGACCTCCGTGAAACTGATCTGGATGAAGGCAGCAGCGGAGGGATTCAGGACGTGTCAGAGGTAAGATATGATCACGGTATTTTTTGATTCACCGTGATAGCGTGTGCATCTGATAATTCATGAGATAACGTGACGTCGAAATAACATATCTCTCATTTTTGTACATAAACTATGTACCAAACGAATTTTTGACAGACTTTTTATTGTAATTTCCAGACACAGAGTCCAGGTCTCCAAGATCCAGGTCTCCAAGGTCCAGACATACACGTAGGTGCAAGAGGTGAGTCATGATAACATATTTTATTTAGTTTGATAGTATGTTACTTGGATTGTATGATTATTAGATACTACAAGACAAGAGCATCTGCTAATTTGTGAGAGAAGATAAAAAAAAGAAATAATTTAGCTTTCATTTTGTACACAAACTATTTACCAAATGAATATTTGTTTGACATTTTACTGTCATTTTACACACAGAGTCCAGGGATTCAAGGCCCAGGTGTCCTTTATACAGACCTACCCAAGGTGAAAAAGGTAAGATGTGATATGAAGAAGCCGAAAAATAACGTTCCTCTCTTTGTGCACATCACACTGTTGAATAAAAAAATTGTCTTTCTAATTATTTACAGGTCGAACACAGCAAAGAGGCAGAGGTCGGACCTGTGGATCTTATGTGCGTGGTGGAGGTCAAGTACCTGGTGACCAAGCAAGAGGCTCTGTAAACCAGCCAGGTGCAGGTCCTGGTCCAGGTAATCTGATGTGGAAAGAAATGAACTGGCAGCCAAAAGACTTAATCAGGAAAAATATAAAATATAAAATATAATCAGGAATGGAACATTGGAATATAAGTAGGTCTAATGACATATAAAAAAAGCACACAAGTACAGTTAAGGAAAGGAGTTGGGAAAATTCATAAAGGAATTCGGAAAAGGCGATCGCATTGTTTTGACAATCCGACTGCACTTTTACTAGGTGACGTAATAATGCGTCGGTAGCGGACGTTAGTGCCGTAGTGAAGCTACAGTTTTCCGAAAACTGGACTACAAAAATCGCATCTAAAAGCTTTCCCCTGCGCCTCTTACCTGTGATATTGGAATAAAAGGAAATGAGCCTACGAGTAAGAGAAGTAAAAGAACGTCACATTGAGAATGTACTTAATGTTATAGGCATACAAATGTAAGATTGCACAAAGCATTATGTGAATGAAATATGTTGAATAAAACATAATGTGGCTAAAACTGTCTCTGATAAATTTAGAGACGTATATATGCCACCCTCAATGCCCATGTCTCTCTTGTTCAGATCTTTTTTGATGAATCTCAAGATCTGACCACTGACTACCGCCTGAGTAGGCCGTCAATTGAGGCCTTGATGGCCCTACTCAGTAGGGAGAAGACCCATGGCTGGGGGCGGTACATGGAGGTCCTTCTTGTGGTCTACTGGCTGGCACATGGGTTGTCGTACACAGTTGTCTCCCAGGTCTTTGATGTGCCAAAGATAACCGTCTTTGACATTGTGCACGCACAATGTGTCTCACGCTTATTTCCCCCACGGTCCCAATGCAGCAGATTACCTGAACAGGAAACTGTTCCACTCTGTCCAGCTGCAGGTGATTTGCGACAGCACTGGCAAATTTCTGGACATTTTTGTGGGCTACCCTGGTTCAGTCCACGACGCCAGGTCGCTGCGAATTAGTCCAGTATTTGTCAGGGGTTGCTTCCCACCAGTTGGACACTTCATCTGTCTTTCATTTGTTTGGGCTGTCTACAATTAACACTTTCCCCGCCAGAGAATTCTAGAATGTTTGCCATCCAGCGCCAGCCTTTTTCACCATTTTCACCAATCTTTCAAGACCCACAGAATATTTTGTTCTTTGAATATGTAAATATTGAATACATCAAAAGAAAGATCAGAGCCTCTGCTTTCATATACAAAAAATTATTTTATTCAAACTTCATTCAATCTTTTTTTATCAGCACTTGAATATCGGCCATTTTCACAAAAAAACAACATTCCGGACAAAAAGCAGAGAAAACAGCACTTTTGTAAAACACACTTATTTTCAAGAAAAAAATGTGATTTTGAGTTTACATTTGGATTCTTTTTACTTTCATTTGACAACTACAGTTATATTTTAAAATAAATAACTAAAATAAATAAAAATGATTACATAAAATTATAAATTTTCTTTGAATAGTGTAGCACTACGACATTTACAAACTATATTATACATTTTTCTTCTCTTATACACTCAGAAATACTTTGTTTTTACAAACACTTAAATATCATTATTATTTTCAATAATAAAACATTAGGTGAACAAATACCTGATCAAGAAGAGAGACGAGAAGTGCCTTCTCCACAATAGGGTTTCATGTTGTAACAGTACCCTGTGTCAGAAGGATGAAGGATTTGAACCCATATTTGACAGGTTTTTGGGGATTGTATAGCCTGAACGCTAGCCGTCCACACCACAGAAGCATACCCTCATTAATGCAAATGTTGGTGTTAGGTTGATACATTTGACTGAATTTAGATATAAGGTAATATAAGACAGGGCGGACTTTGTACAACCTGTCAGTACTATTTGCTGGCCTTGATTCATAATCATTGGAGTGTAGAAATCTCCATATGATTTCAAAACGGTTTCGGGACATGACCTTGTTGAAGTAGGGGGTGACCAAAATGTCCTCTGTAGACCAGTACATTTCAAGGTCAGGCTTATGAATGATATGATGAAGAGCAGCAGCATCATTTAGAGGTCCAGGATTCTCAGTGAAAAGGCCATAGAGATCAGGAAGAGGGGTGACAAGACCATGAACCGGGATGAGGGAGCATACATGATGTCTCACACCTGGGATTCTCTCCTAAAAGGACCAGTGGGCGGCGGGGGGCGTGGTCAACCTGACAGAACTGACAGATCTGTCGGGTTGGCCACGCCCATGTAGAAACGCCACAAGAGGATACGTCACAGCGATCAGCTGACACCTCTAAGGAAGACTGAAGCTGTCAGTCGAAACATGTCAGGTAAAGAACATCACCTACTTTGT
This sequence comes from Symphodus melops, assembly GCF_947650265.1. Lineage (NCBI taxonomy): Eukaryota > Metazoa > Chordata > Actinopteri > Labriformes > Labridae > Symphodus > Symphodus melops. The sequence goes on from NC_136697.1 coordinate 5,195,261, forward strand.
CTGAAAATAAGAACCTGAAAGTAATATTTGGAGTAGACAAAATGAACTTGCTGGAAATGATCATTCATGTGTTCTATAAAATGCTGGAGGACTGTAAAAAATGTGTATCACTTATTTGAGCTCATAAGCTGTTAAAAACATAAACCAGTTTCTCACAATGTTGACAACGTAATGACGCAAACTAACTCTTAAAAATGCCTTGAATCGTAAACTGATTAACAAAATAGTTGTCGGTTTATCTCTTTCACTTTATTGATTAACTAACTCATTCTTACAGCTTTACATAATTCTGTTTACTTTATATTTTATTTTTTAGATGAAATACACAGATCCTGAAGATCCTGGCAAGCTCTATGATTCTTCATCAGGGAGTACAGATGAATATATTCCAGATACCACTTGTGAAAGTGACACCGACAGTGATGTGAGCCTTAATGTCAACCCAAGGGCAAAACAGCTGTGTCCTGATCAAATGAGGGATATGTCTGGCTCTTTGAGTGCCATTGTCTGGGACTCCACCACATCAGACAAAATGACTTTTGAGAGTGACAGGCATAGTCTTACCTCTGAAGACATTGTACAAGAAGAACCCTGCTCAAGTCAAGACCTAAATGACAACATACTTGTCAACGCATAGAACAAAAAAGATGGGAAAAGAGTGTATGACAAGAGACATTATTGCTGGTACTGCTGTAAGCCTTTTGCTAAAATGGCTAGGCATCTCAAACGTGCACATGAGGACAAATCTGATGTGTCTAAGGCTCTGAGTTATCCAAAGGGTTCCAAACAGAGAAAAGCATATCTGGATTATAATCGCAACAAGGGAAACTATACTCACAATGCTTCTGTTTTGGAGTCTGGAAAGGGAGAACTGGTTCCATTTAAAAGACCCTCTGACAAAGCACAGGGAAATGATTTCATGCACTGTGCTTACTGTCAGGCACTTTATAAGAGAAAGGTCCTCTGGCGACATATGCGCACATGTAGACTTAAACCTGGATCAGTCACCCCTAAACCAGGACAGAACAGAGTTCAGTCCATGTGTGCATACACAATGCCTGTGCCTTCAAACATAAGTAAGAATCTGTGGGGACTAATCTGTGCCATGAATCCTGACCCAATCACAAATATCGTAAAAAACGACAGTCATTATTGATATTGGGCAGCACCTGTTGAACAAAGGTGGGACATCAGCCAAGAATCAACAGTGTGTGCGAGGGAAGATGCGAGAAATGGGAAGGCTGGTACACAGTGCCAGGAAATTCACCAGCTTAAAAGACATGCAAGATTTCATAAATCCAAAGATGTACATGGAGACTGTCAAAGCTGTAAAGTTTACATGTGGGTATGATAGTGAAACAAACAAGTTCCAAGTTCCATCACTTGCAAACAAACTTGGGAATACCCTCGTTAAAGTAAGCAAACTCTTAAAAGCTAAGGGTTTAATTTCAAACGATGAAGAGCTTGTGAAGAATGCAAGTGAGTTTCAACGCCTGCTCTAGTAGAGTAAACATCATGGGTTAGTTGGCACTTGTTTTTTTTGTGTGATTGTACATGGATTAACGGCATGAACAATATAAAAAAGGCATTATAAAATAAGCCTAAAACTGTTTCAATCAATTCAATAAAACGGTGTAAACTATACTTGGAATGTTGAACACAAATTTAGTCTCTAATGGATTTCTGTGCATTAATTGTAATTATGAATCATTAGTGCAACAAATGACACATCTATAGTACATTGCCAGTAATATATATAGTACATGTAAAGCACACACTGTACCTTTCAAAAAATGTTGAATTTTGATTATATTTCATAGAACCATCAGCAGAGGAGACGCTTCCTCCCACTGAGAGAAATGAAATGCCACCACAACCCAAGAGATGCAAACCCCGATCATCAGATGAGATTCCATCAGGGGTCAGTTCTACCTCCAAAGGTGAACTTTTCTCATCATTTCTCTTTTGGCATGATTATTATGGTGTTTGCTGAAGATGTACTATTGGTGTACGACATAAACTAGAAATTAGAAAATGTTTTAACAGGTATACCAGCCACGTGAACACAAAGAAACTAGACATACATGTGAATCACTTGCCACCTTACAGTTCATAGTAATTTTGTCACAAAAACATTATACATTTTCCTTTTAAATCAATCAGATATCCTCTCGTCAACAGCATGTGATTTGAAGACTTTGCTAACTCCACCAGCTCCAAATTGTTGTGCTGTCTACACATAACTCCCCAGATCAAAATGCTCTAAAACCCACTGGTATTTGTTGGTAAGGTTACTTGGTTGTTGCTAGAGTGTACTAGGTGCTTGCAGTTGGACTAAAACGTTTGCAGTGGCTGGAGCGGTATAGTGAGTGGATTGATGCCAAGTTATAACTTGCAGGAACACTCATATTGAAGACACAAATCAACTTCGAGTAGCTTTAATATAAATTTAAATAATAGTTTATAAAGCTTCTAAAGCCATGAACTCCATAGTTGCATTTTCATAATGGTTGTAAAATCTTGTTAATTATTGGACATGATACATATTAGGATAACTAGACAGATTTATTGAATTGATTCAAAATGTTGATAAAAATATTACCATTGATTCTTCCCAATGAACTTGACTTTTTTTTTCATTCATATTTCTATGAACATATAAAAAGTAAGTGCAGAACAATGATCAGATTGATTACAGTATTGACATTTAAAATGTGCTCTGCCCATAAAAAAACTTGCAGTGTAGTTTAAATCACTTTGTAAATCTGACATTTACCAAGTGCCTTTATTTACTCTTTTCAACTTTACATCACGCACCTGTCCAAGTGAACTGCAGCTACCTAACAGCATTTACCTCAGGCTCCATGTGAGGTGTTAGAATAATAATAAATTGTAGTTTCTATCAATAAATGGATGGCTAAGGTGAAGCATTTAGCCTGTGCTTACTTTAAAGGATTGATATCAAACAACCTCCAGGAACAGTTGTCAAAATCATTGTATTTTCTAATAAGTTTGTATATATCAAGTCACAGACAATCGTTATATCAATGTAAAACCATAATAAGAAATTTTAGAAAACTAGTCATGTGAAAAAAATGAGGACACCCCATTAAATGTTCAGTTCTTTATTAAGAAACATTCACGTTTCAATGTCTAATCTTGTTTTTATTTATCTCTGGAAAAGAAAGTGATTTAATTGCAGGTAAACAACAACAATTTACCTTGTTTTACTCATTAAACAAAAGATAGCCCTTTTGGCTTCTTGTAGCATCTACCAGTCTCTGACATCAGTCTGAGGAAAGTTTGTTCCACTCCTCAACGCAGAATTATTTCAGTTGTGAGATGTTTGAGGGGTTTCTTGCATGTACAGCCCGTTTCAAGTTACCCCACAGTATTTCAATGGAGTTATAATCTGGGCTTTGACTCTGCCATTCCAGGACTCTCCATTTTTTAGTTTTTCAACGTATATTCAGTTTTAACCCTCTAAGCGCCAAAGTCGCAAAATTGCGACAAGCGACGTTGCTGAATTTAACAAGCCATAGCTGTAAATATGGTGCCTCATGTAGTTACTACTTTACACCAGGAGATGTCAGACATCTGTAACTTCAACCTGAGCAACATTTGGGGGCGTGTTTCTATTCAAAGTTTTGGAGTTTATAGAGTTTGAAAACCGCCCCCCGGTCGCGGAAACGAAGTAGTGTTAGCGTGTGTATCGCCGGCGAGTCCGTTCGCCATGACAGTCAAGCAGCACATACTAAAGCTGATGCTTTGCTTCACCATGTCCATAGTGGGGGTAGCAGGGAAGGTCAGAACACCGCTAATGATGACGGGGTAGCGGGAATGTAAAAATCCGTGAAAATAGCGGCAGAAATGGGAGAAGCCGCAGGAGAAAATCAACTGCTGATAACGATGGAGGCAGCTGTGGCGTTCAGGGTCCCGTCGTAAATTACGATGCTAATGGCTGGGTTTGCTTGAGAGATGAGGAAGTGGATCACAATTGGATCAGACATTTTGATGACCCTGTTGGGTATGTGCAGACAAGGATTTGACACATTCTGACAATGTGACGTCATAATATGCAAATTAGATGAGTGAATTTACTCCCATCCCAGACTTTGGGTCATACTAATGATGGCACATAACGGATTTGAATGAAATCTTCAGGAAATGTTGATACTGGGACAAGGAACAGGTTATTAGAATTTGGTGACGTTCTGGATTACCATCTGGATTCAGGAGTTTTGTGTGCTTTTCTAGTTTAGTTATATTACATCTATCCCTCAGTATTGTTAAAATTGATATTAAATATCCATATGAATAAATATGTTTAAAAAACACGCAGGCTTTCATCGGGTGGTTCACATGACTGTGTTTGTCAGCATTCATAGTTGATTAATAACATGCTGTACTAAGGGGTGGGGGCATGCAAGCAAATAATTTCTTCATGTTTCAGTGCTATCACAGACATATGAATAGATTTGTTATGGTTATGGTTTTTGAGTGTTATAAAGTTCTGTGTTACAAATCTGTTTTTCTGACCTCTTTAAGGTAAATCAACTACAAGAAAGAAAACACCCTGGCAGCAGACGGAGGTGCAAGCGGTGGAAAGGCACATGCACAAGTTCATCATCTCTTGTACTGTACCTGGCAAGACTGACTGCGAACAGTGTTTAAAAGCTGAACCAGAAGCTCTTAAGAACCGAGACTGGAAGAACCTAAAATTCTATATCTATAACTGCATTACAGCCTACAAAAAAAAACATGCAACGTAAATAATTATAAGACTACAGTTTCAGGAAGGCAGTTTTTGCTTTAATTCTCATGTCTCAGCAAAATGCGCTGGTCGACTGAACATGATGAATGTTTTGTTATATTTTTGAGACATACTTGAACATTGTGCACCATTTTATTTTCTCTTAATTGACAATTGTGGCCAAAAGTTGTTGTTTTTTTGGTGAAAGTTGTATTTATGTTTTATGTGAGGAATCCCTTTGTAAATCACTCAGGGATTGTTTTGAGGTTCATTTGACTTCATTTTATGAAGTTGAACACCATAAAGTTCATTTCTCCATTGCGTTCCTAAAATGTGGGTTTTATGTCTTGACATTCTTTACATGGTGGTGGTGTATTATAGTGGTAATAGCTGATACAGTAGTAGTTAGCTAATGCTGGGTGTTAGACTGGTTAAAAAATATTAACTACATTTGACTGTGTGAAAGTTAAAGAAGGAATATCTTTAACAGTGAAAATTAGAAGGGCTACAAGGTTTTAATAACTATTAAGCAAAACAAATTAATTTTAACAATATTTTTAACAAATACAACTAGAAAAGCACTTGGACAGCACAGACCTCCGCCAAGCAGCTCATTTCCACCCCTTCAAAAAACTTCCTGGATCCAGATGGTAAATCCAGGACATCACCAAAATGTAATCATCTGTTCCTTGTCTCATTATAAACATTTCATTAAAATCCATTCAGAACTTTTAGTATAAGTTATCTTTGTAAACAGACAGACGGATAAATGCTGGCAAAAACATTACCTCCTTGGTGGAAGTAATAATCTGAGGATTTACATGATATAGATGCATGGCATTTGTTATTATATATACATATTGTGGTTGCAAGGTCCCCACTAGTCAAAGCGGAAGTTGTGTGAATTATGCAAATAATATTCAAATTAGGTCCTCATGTCTGCGTCTGCTCCTCCTGTGTTTCCCTTTCCCCCTTGATCATTATTGGAGTCAGGTGTGTCCACAGGTGAACCGGATCTAATCAGCGCTGCATTTAAGCCTGCTCGCTATTGTTCATTCTCCAGTGGTTTGTACTCCTTGTGTCAGCGCGCTCTAGAAGATTTTTGGATTTTGGATGTTTCGTATTTTCCTTGTGATATTAACCTCCTAGTGTTTTTCCCTCTCTTCGACCATAAAAAAACAAAGCAGAGGGGAGCTAATTGATGTGTTTAACGAACAACTGACCAGATTCAGGAGGCATTTGTTTAACCTAAGACACCAGTTTGCTTTCACACGAATCAATAGTAAAACATTAGTTGAACAAAAACCTGATCAAGAAGAGAGACAACTGTGTCTTCCAGGGACGTGCCTTCTCCACAATAGGGTTTCATGTTGTAACGGTAGCCTGTGTCAGAAGGATGAAGGATTTGAACCCATATTTGACAGGTTTTTGGGGATTGTATACCCTGAACGCTAGCCGTCCACGCCACAGAAGCATACCCTCATTAATGCAAATGTTGGTGTTAGGTTGATACATTTGACTGAATTTAGATATAAGGTAATATAAGACAGGGCGGACTTTGTACAACCTGTCAGTGCTATTTGCTGGCCTTGATTCATAATCATTGGAGTGTAGAAATCTCCATATGATTTCAAACCGGATGCGGACATGACCTTGTTGAAGTAGGGGGTGACCAAAATGTCATCTGTAGACCAGTACATTTCAAGGTCAGGCTTAGGAATGATATGATCAAGAGCAGCAGCATCATTTAGAGGTCCAGGATTCTCAGTGAAAAGGAAAGTCTTTTGGCTGCCAGTTCATTTCTTTCCACATCAGATGACCTGGACCAGGACCTGCACCTGGCTGGTTTACAGAGCCTCTTGCTTGGTCACCAGGTACTTGACCTCCACCACACCCATAAGATCCACAGGTCCGACCTCTGCCTCTTTGCTGTGATCGACCTGTAAATAATTAGAATGACAACTTTTTTATTCAACAGTGTGATGTGCACAAAGAGAGGAACGTTATTTTTCGGCTTCTTCATATCACATCTTACCTCTTTCACCTTGGGTAGGTCTGTATAAAGGACACCTGGGCCTTGAATCCCTGGGCTCTGTGTGTAAAATGACAGTAAAATGTCAAACAAATATTCATTTGGTAAATAGTTTGTGTACAATATGAAAGCTAAATTATTTCTTTTTTTTATCTTCTCTCACAAGTTAGCAGATGCTCTTGTCTTGTAGTATCTAATAATCATACAATCCAAGTAACATTCTATCAAACTAAATAAAATATGTTATCATAACTCACCTCTTGCACCTACGTGTATGTCTGGACCTTGGAGACCTGGATCTTGGAGACCTGGACTCTGTGTCTGGAAATTACAATAAAAAGTCTGTCAAAAATTCGTTTGGTACATAGTTTATGTACAAAACTGAGGGATATGTTATTTCGACGTCACGTTATCTCATGAATTATCAGATGCATACGCTATCACGATAAATCAAAAAATACCGTGATCATATCTTACCTCTTACACGTCCTGAAAGTCTGAATGTAGGTCCTGAATCCCTCCGCTGCTGCCTTCATCCAGATCAGTTTCACGAACGTCAAAAAATGAACTATCAGAGTCTGTATCTATAAGTAACTCTGTAGCTTCAGCAGCTGAATATCTCCTTGCTGGCGCCGGCATGTTTGTACTGTTCAAGAGCTTTTATCTCATATCTATACGGCTAATGTTGACTTATTGACGCGCATCAAACTCACATACAGACTGATAGAACACCGCCGGCTGGAAAATAAGGACGAAGAAAATGTTTGTTTTTTTCTCGACTTTCCCGCGGGTGGTCTTGTTTGTTGGTTTTTGACCCCACAGCCCTGTAACTTTTTCACAACATCCGTCAGAGCGCCCCCTATCGTATTACACTGAAAACACCAATTGACAGAAAATTACGTCAATGGCGGGGAATGAGTTAATGAGAAGCCAAGATTTATTTTATTTTATTGTTATTACATGAAATGTCAATGTTCTTTCCATCCTTGGATTTTATGAAATTGTTGCCACAAAAACATTGAATACGGTTGTGATGTATTGGATGTGATTTTTATATTTTTAACATGAAATAAGTACTGTTGGCCAATACGAGAACAAAAAAATGCTTGCTAAAATACTTTAAAAATAAATTACTCTCCAAAACATTTCTAGAAAGTAAAATACAGTACAGTTGTCTCGAAAAGGGTTAGGGTTAGGAAAAAAGGGTTAAAAGGATGCTTAAAATAGTGTTGTCAAGATAGTCATACTTTGCACGGGCACGCACAACTTTTTGATTTTCTGTTTCAGGTTTTAAGTAGAGACAGAAGCTGATACCGGGCGAGGACTGATAAGAAAGGTTGTCATCTCCACCTTCATGATAAAGAATCCAGGAGGGTAAGTAACATTTTTATTTTAAGGTCGGCATCAGAGGCAGAAGAAGGGAAGTATGAGTTCATTTCTTTTTGTTTTTTTGTTGTTTGTTATTTTTTAAGAAGTATATACATTTCTTCCTTATTTTCAGATAGATGCCAGAACATGGAGGTAAGTATAAATCCCAGCAACTCAAAGACCACTTCTAATGGTAGATTTCATTTAACCCATTAGGAATGATTGTTTTTAGATGCTTTATCCACCATGTTTCTGTTCTGGTCCTTTGAGGCATTGTCCAACTCAACCTACTCTCGAATCCTGCTATGATCAGGTTTTCTTTACCATGGTGAGTGAAGTGTGTGAATAATACAGTATTTTAGTTTCCATGATCAATGTGGTACAGATGTTTGAGTCTTTGAGACAGGGTGTTCTGAGTTTGTCCCACATATAGTTTTTTTTGCAGATTCTGCACTCAATAACATAGACCACATTCTGTCACATTCCCTGGTTAAGGGTTTAGTTTATTTCTGTTTCCTCATCCATCATGTCCTGTGTTTGTGTTTTACTTGTTCTTGTCCTCAGTTTCTGGTCTTGTGCTTTTTGTTCCTTGTTTCCCTCCTGTCTGATAACTGATGTGTCTCACCTGTGTCTTAACTCCACCTCCCTTTTCTGTCAGTTCTGTTGGCTGCATGTCCTTCTCCCCAGTGTTTTTCCACCCTGCCGATTACCTGATGTGTCTTGTTAACTCCACCCCCTTTCAGTATATAAGTGTCTGTGTTTCCTCTCACTCCTTGCCAGTTCATCTTGTCTTTTGTAGCAGCAATAGCAGCACTTTTGTATTTGTCTTCTGATTCTGATCCTGATTGTTTGACCCTGATTTCTGCCTGCCGTTTTTGTATTCTGCCTGGAACTATCTGATCATTGTTTACCGAACCCTGCCTGCCGTTTTTTTGTACTTCTGCCTTGAACCGACTGACTACCCGTGTACCGAACCCTGCTTGCAATAAATGGACATTGATTCTGCTTTTACCCCAGAGTCGTGCGTTTGGGTCTCCTCCTCTGTTCGTGACGCTGCACCCGTGACACATTCGACGACTGTGCTGTGCTATTGGCGCTTCTGCAAAAATATTCTTGATGTACGTTATCATTTGGAAGTTTTTATTCATGTGTTTGGGTTTCCCTTTCATTGCAGCATGAACTTTAGAACTGAAGATCTTTAAGATTTTTTCCTTTTCGGTACGCTGGGAGGACCCTAGAGCTTGAGAAGGACTCTGTTTGTAGATGCTTTTTTGAAATTGTTTTTTGTTATCCTGTTCATTTTTGTAGCGAATGAAAAAAATGTACTGATGAGTGGGACAACTTTTAAGTTGTCCTCCTCCATGTTTCCCCCACCCCTCCACAAACCAACGGTATGAGTGACCTTCTTTAATGGATCGCAGGAAGGATCTACTGTATCCCAGAGTCTGAAAAAGTGGTGTTATTGCTGGTTCTACATCCGAGGGTTCTGTACAGATCCGATGAAAGCGGATGAGCTGGGATTTGACGATTCCCCTGAAGGTGTGTTTGGGGTGTGACCTCCCTTTGTGTCGCAGTGCATGAGTGTCGGTGGGTTTAAAGTAGACCCAAGGGTTAGGGTTCATCTGAGTATTGTCCTGTCAGTCCTGTTACCACAATGTCAACCCTGTTGCCTTCCTTAATTAAAAAAAATAAATTACATATCAAAATGTATTTTAACTGTCATCTTACCATTGATACTATATTACATTTTTGTTTGAGTTGTTTGCCACATGCTTCTTCTCATTTTACATGTGAATATGCTAACAAATAACATGCTCAAACCAAAAACGTACATAAAACCACAATTGCAGCAAATAAAGGGACTCAGTTCCTTTACAAGCATGTGCAATCTAGTACTTTTTTAAAGTTGGAAATATGGTAAACAATAGCTGTGTTCTCAGGAACAGTTGACTAAAAGATCGCTTCAGTCGAGATAAATATATAATAAAACACAGAATTAAGGTGTATGAGATAGCACAGTGGGATTTCTACTAATGCCGTGTATTTGCTTGATACACATTTAAAATATGGTCATTTAATTTTAAAAATAAGTTTCTAAAACTCAAAAAAGGCACTGATTTCATGGAATCTATCTATAACTATAAGATGTCACGACTGCCGGATGAAACTGATAGAATATTAGGCCTTTTTCTGCTTATATTCAATGTGTTTACTGCAATAAAGTTTCATCACCCGGTCCAAAGCAAAGGTTTGATATTTACAGTTTGAATGATGTTCGCTTACATTTATATTATACCAGTTATTTTATCATGTTTTATTCCAGGTTTGTGTGTGTTAATAAAATTGTCATACTTTTCAGTAAGGTGTTTGTGTGAAGAGGGCTTGTAGGAGTGAATGCACATTCCAACATGTGTTTGATGTGGCCCTTTAAACTGAATCACTCACCAACTGAAACATAGGTTTAGTTTAAGGCCCTGAACAGTTAATTACTCACCCACTTTTATATAGGTTGAGTGAGTCTGGATTCTTAATTACCTAAATTGTCTTCTCCTTAAAAAGAATTAGTTACTAGACGAGATGTCAGGTTGTGATAAGAAACAGGTAGGAAGTGTCTTCCCCTACAGATTCGGGAGTAGATGCACCAATGAGAGAAGGGGAACCACTCATCCGAAGACGCATAATTTGGAAGTTGCCCCAATCGGAGGAAGAAAACTGCACATTCTTGAATGCATTATTTGGTTAGATATTCTCTGTCTAGTGTATAAAAGGGTTCAGGGAAAGATAGTCGGGGCTCAGACTTCGTGAACTGATCCAGCATCTGTCTGTTGTCAGGGACGCGTGGTTTGAACCCAGAGACTCTGTAACTTATATCCTTGATTCATCAGGTTAATAAACTCTGTTAACCTGAAAGAGATGCCTCCAGTTCATGTTTCAAACACATTTTCCCCACTCAGCGACGCACCCGCTGAGACAAAAACTCTGATAATTGGAGACTCCATAGTCAGAAACGTGAAGTTAGTGAAGTCAGCGGGCATAGTTAGGTGTATACCCGGGGCCAGAGCGGGCGACATCATGGCTCACTTAAAGCTGCTGACAAAGGCTAAACGTAGATTTGATAAAATTGTAATTCATGTCGGCACAAATGACTCCCGACTTCGCCAGTCGGAAATTACTAAAGTTAATGTGGAGTCGGTGTGTAGTTTTGCTAAGACGATGTCGGACTCCGTAGTTTTCTCTGGTCCTCTCCCTAATTTGACCAGTGATGACATGTATAGCCGCATGTCTTCATTCAACCGCTGGCTATCGAGGTGGTGTCCAGTAAACGATGTGGGCTTCATAGATAACTGGCAGTCCTTTTGGGGAAAGCCTGGTCTGCTAGCTAGAGATGGCATCCATCCTACTCTGGTTGGTGCAGCTCTATTATCTAGAAACGTAGCAGAGTTTATTAGTCCCAAACCCTGACAACTCATCAGAGTTCAGACCAGGATGCAGAGCTGCAGTCTTACACACTTCTCTGCGCTTCCTTTAGATCTGTTTACCTGCCACTATAGCTGTCCTTGTGACTGTAAATCTAACTGTAACTCAGTTAGATCTTCTTATAGCTGTAACCCTACTTATACTATAGATACTGTGTCTGTTCTCCGCCCCAGACCTGTCATAGGCAATTCCAGCCTCAATAAAAGAGGCGTAAATCATCAAAATTTAGTCAAAATCAAAACTACAAATACGATTTGGCAAAAAAATCTAACAATTAAATGCGGCTTACTAAACATTAGATCCCTAGCATCTAAATCTCTCCTGGTAAATGAGCTAATATCAGAGAATCATATTGATCTACTTTGTTTAACTGAAACCTGGCTTTCTCAGGATGAATATGTTAGTTTAAATGAATCCACCCCTCCCAGTCATTTGAATGCTCATATAGCTCGAGACACTGGTCGAGGTGGTGGAGTAGCAGCTATTTTTAATTCTGGTCTTATAATCAATCCTCGACCAAAGCTGAATTATACCTCTTTTGAAAGTCTTGCACTCAGTCTTTCACATCCAGTCTTTAGAACTTTTCAGCCAGTTCTAGTTGTTATAGTTTACCGCCCTCCTGGCCCATATTCAGAATTTCTATCTGAATTTGCAGAATTTCTATCACACATAGTTCTTAGCAGTGATAGAATAATTGTTGTAGGTGATTTCAATATCCATGTGGATGTTGTTAATGACAGTCTTAGCATGGCTTTCATGTCTCTATTGGACTCTATTGGCTTCACCCAGGGTGTAAACAAACCTACCCATCGATTTAACCACACCCTGGATCTTGTTTTAGCTTATGGTATTGAAATTAACAGTCTGTCGGTTTTTCTGGAAAATTCTCTGATATCAGACCATTTCCTAATAACTTTTGATTTCTTTTTACCAACCTTAACTCCTCTTAATAAAAAAGTGCTCTCTAGAAATTTAAATGATAATGTTGTAGCTAAATTTAAGGATGCTATTTCAGCTGCCTTTGTTCCTGTTCCATCCCCTAACCTAGTTGAAAACTCCTATAATCACTTTAGTCCCTCTCAGCTAGATCAGTTTGTAGATAGTGCGGTGGATTCACTTAGAGTTACTCTGGATTCAATCGCTCCCCTAAAACAGAAGCCAATCAAACGACAGAGATCAGCTCCATGGTACAATTTAGAAACCCGTACTCTAAAACTAACGTCACGTAAATGTGAAAGAATTTGGCGCTCCACCAAAACGATAGAATCTCGTTTAATTTGGCAAGATAGTCATAATCGATATATGAAAGCTCTACGGCAGGCCCGCACGGCCTATTACTCGTCTCTTATCGAAGAAAATAAAAACAACCCTAGATACCTCTTCAGCACTGTAGCCAGGCTGACAGAGAGTCATAGTTCATTTGAGCCATCTATTCCTTTAGCCCTTAGCAGTAATGATTTCATGAGCTTTTTTAATGATAAAATTCTAAACATTAGAGACAAAATTAGCAACTTACTACCTTTACTTAGTGCAGATTCCTCCTATATTTTCGATTCGGCAGAAACGGCTCCAAATTCTGATACTAACCTCGATTGTTTTTTTCCAATTAACCTCGCAGAACTAAATTCGATTATTTCTGCGTCTAAACCGTCAACTTGTCTTTTAGATCCAATCCCAACCAAGTTGTTTAAGGAAGTCTTTCCTCTAGTTAGCAGCTCCATACTAGATATGATCAATATATCTTTAGCTGCAGGTTATGTACCCCAGTCATTTAAAGTAGCTGTAATTAAACCGCTCCTTAAAAAGCCTACTCTTGATTCAGGAACTCTAGCTAACTATAGACCTATATCTAACCTTCCTTTTATCTCCAAGATCTTAGAGAAAGTGGTAGCTAATCAGTTGAGTGATTTTCTCCACAACAACAGCTTGTTTGAGGAGTTCCAGTCGGGATTTAGAGCTTACCATAGCACTGAGACTGCACTTGTTAGAGTAACAAATGATCTTCTGTTAGCCTCAGACAGGGGACTTCTATCTGTGCTTGTCCTGTTAGATCTTAGTGCTGCTTTTGATACAATTGACCATCAGATTCTGTTACAGAGACTAGAACAATTGCTTGGAGTTACAGGGACTGCTTTAAGTTGGTTTAGATCCTATTTGTCAGATAGATCTCAGTTTGTGCATGTTCATGATGAGTCCTCTTTGTACACCAAAGTTAGCCATGGAGTGCCTCAAGGATCAGTGCTTGGTCCGATTTTATTTACATTATATATGCTTCCTCTAGGTAGTATTATGAGAAAACACTCCATGAACTTTCATTGCTATGCAGACGATACTCAGCTCTACATAGCAATGAAGCCAGAAGACGCCAACCAGCTTCGTAAACTAGAAGCCTGCGTCAAGGACATCAGGACCTGGATGACCAGAAACTTCTTACTGCTCAACTCAGACAAGACTGAAGTTATAGTGATTGGTCCTAAGAACCTTAGAGAGACTTTCTCTGCCGATATGACGGCCCTTAGTAGTATTAGTGTAGCCTCTAGTACCACTGTTAGGAACCTAGGAGTTCTGTTTGATCAGGATATGTCCTTTGATTCCTACATTAAACAAATTTCAAGGACAGCTTATTTTCACCTTCGTAATATCTCTAAGATCAGACAGATCCTGTCACAAAATGATGCTGAAAAATTAGTTCATGCATTTGTTACCTCCAGGTTGGATTACTGTAATTCTATTTTAGCAGGGTGCTATGGTAAATCTCTAAAGACCCTCCAACTCGTCCAAAACGCTGCAGCTCGTGTTCTTACTAGAACGAGGAAAAGGGACCACATTACTCCTGTATTGGCTTCTCTCCATTGGCTCCCTATAAAATCTAGAATAGAATTTAAAATCCTTCTGCTCACCTACAAAGCTCTAAACGGTCAGGCACCATCGTATCTTAAAGAGTTAATTGTACCGTACTATCCATCAAGAACATTACGTTCCCAGAATGCAGGCCTGCTCGTGGTGCCTATAGTCTCTAAAAGTACTATGGGAGGTAGAGCCTTTAGTTATCAGGCACCGCTCCTTTGGAATCGTCTACCAGTCGGGGTCCGGGAGGCAGACACACTAGGTACTTTTAAGAATAGACTTAAAACTTTTCTTTTTGATAAATCTTATAGTTAGGGCTGGCTTAGGACCAGCTCATAGTTATGCTGCTATAGGCTTAGACTACCGGGGGAACTGGCACCAGGATCTCTTATCTCTCTCTCCCTCTTTCTCTCCCAGCTTTCTCACCTTATAGTAATAAGATATGTCTATAGTGACAAGCAGTAGCTTGTCACTATCTTTGTATTCTAACCTCTCCTTTTGAGCTCTCTTAGGTTCCTTGAGCTCTCTTAGGTTCCTTGGGACTGTTGGTGAGGATGGCCTGCCCAAACAACCCCCCCCCCCCCTCCCCCTGAGGATGGCCTGCCCAGACCCCCCCCAACCTATCCCATCCTATTCTTCTTTCTGCATCTTGTCCCATCTCCCCCATCCCATTTTCAAGCCCAGCACAGTTTAGCAGATGGCTGTTCCGTCATGGGCCCGGGTCTGCTGAAGATTTCTGCCTGTTAAAAGGAAGTTTTTTCTTGCCACGCCATGACGGATTAAGCTGGGCTCTTGTAATATAGCCATAAGTAAGGTCCTTTACCTGCTTTTTGTAAACATAACAATGAGCATGGTCTTGTTACCTGCCCTTTTGTTAATGTTAACAGACAAACAGTAAGGTCCTTTACCTGCTTTTGTAAAGTGTCTCAAGATAACGCCTGTTATGAATTGACGCTATATAAATAAAGATTGATTGATTGATTGATTGACAGTCATTCCTCTCATCCCATCAAAAGAATGCGCAGAGATTTGAGGTAATTATTTAGAGGAGTCAGATTTCTATTAACAACATACGAAAAGGATGAAATAGCAACTTTTATCCTTCAATACCAACTTTTATCCTTCAAAACACAGGTCGGAGGACACAAGTGCAGATAATAAAAACGTATTAAACAAAACAAATACTTAATTAATGAATCCAAAACATCCAAAAGAGCATCAAAGAGAAACAACAAGGTAATCCACAGGAGCAGAGAGACAAACCACACCAACAGACTTCAAAAGACAATGAACTGACAAGAGACTGAGGAAAAACACAGAGACTAAATAGACGGGGTTAATTGGACACAGGTGAGACTAATGAGACAGGTGAGGACAATCAGGGTACTCACACAGGCGGGAAGCACAAGGAACACAAGACCAGAACACTTTGAGGACAAGTACAAAGTAAAACCCACCAAAACCAGATATACAAAATAAAACAGGAAACACCAAAGACTACTTAAAACACAAAACAGGAAATAAACTTACAGGAAACATGGAAACACACTAAAGACCAAAGTAACCACAGCAGGAGTAACACAGGAAACAATATTACAGACAACAGAGAAGGACACAAAGAAACACTGAAGACTAGCATACAACTTAAAACTCAGGAAACACCAAAGACTGAACTAAGAAATATTACAGAACTCAAAACTCTAAAATATAACACATACAAACCTAAACCATGACAGTCTCCCCCCCCCCCCCCCCCCCCCCCCCCCCCCTTAAGTGACAGCTACCAGATGTCCCAATCACAAACCAAAAAAGTAATTCAAACCTTCCCAGGGTGGGTGGAGGGTGTATGGAGGCGGTACTCCGACCTTCAGGCATACAGACTTCAGGCAGTACATGAGGACGGCCGGGAGGCCGAGCAGACACGGGGAATAGCTCAGGTGGACGGCCCTGTGACCGACCAACAAAGGGCAGGACCTTTTCCAAAGGCCCAGGAGCCAGCCCGACCACAGGCAAAACAACATCAGGCATCGGCCGGACCGCCGGGAGGATGTCAGGCGTCGGCCAGGCGGCCGGGGAGACGTTGTCGGGTGTCGGCCGGACCGCCGAGGACACATCGTCGGGTGTCGGTCGGACCACGGAGGAGGAGACGTCAGGTGTCGGCCGGGCCACTGAGGAGACGTTGTCGGGCGTCATCCCAAGGGCTTTTACTGCCGAGGGAACCTCCACTTGACGACGACGACGGCGCACAGCAGGAAGGGGAAAGGAAGCAGACAGCGCTCTGCCGAAGCTGGAGGCAGAAGGCGCTCTGCGGAATCAGGAACAGACTTATGTTGAGGCCTGGACTGAGGCTTAAGCTGCTGTGGCTGACTCGACTCAATTGTCCATTGAGGGAGCATATGCATCAGCCAAGGTCTTGAGCATATTTCTTTTTGAGCCTCAGAAAGGATTGCCTCCCTTTCCTCATCACAGCAAGCCATCCTTAAGTCATTCCTCAAGCAGGTGAGATTATACGCAACCTCACACAACTCCAAAGGAAAAAACTCTGCTGGGTCCATAGTTGGTCGGTTCATTCTGTCACAACTGCCAGCAGAAACACAGGGAGGAGGACCCAAGTGCAGATAGTAAAACTGTATTAAACGGGGTCGCCGGTGGCGCAGCGGCAGTGCGCGCGACCCCATGTATTGAGGCTCAGTCCTCACGCGCGGGCGGCCCGGGTTCGCGTCCGGCCTGTGGCCCATCTCCCGCATGTCTCTCCCCACTCTCTCTCCCTGATTTCCGACTCTATCCACTGTCCTCCCTCTATAATAAAGGCATAAAAGCCAAAAAAAAAAAAAAAAATGTATTAAACAAAAGACAAAACAAAAACATAATTAATAAATCCAAAACGTCCAAAAGAGCATCAAAGAGAAACAGCAAGGTAATCCACAGGAGCCGAGAGACAAAAAACATTCCACACACAAAACACATGCAAACCCAAACCATAACATAAGATGCTTTAGGCATACACAAATGCTATGTTTAGACGTAATCTTGACATATAATGGAGTACTAAAGACATTTGACGATTTCCACATTAATTTTATATTACAGGGATGTAAACTATAAACATTATCCCACGAGTGAAAACTCATTCAGTTCAATCATACAATTCCAGGCTCATCATTAAAAAACTATCTGACTTTAACGCTTACCCAAAATGTCCTCTTGGGTCACGCCATGGCTTTCCTCCTCCAGTCCATCATCCACACCGTGGCATATAATGTTTGTCAATGGTCGATCAGCCATTAATTCCTTCATCAAACTATAAAACTGAAAAGTAGCAGGGCCAGCACCACTTTTGCCACTCAAGAGTCTTTGCTTTATAGTAAGCTCCTTTTAGACTTCTCCATCTGTTCGATCGTTCGGATGAGTCCAGCCTCACTCAATTTATCAAACACTTGTTTGAATACTTCGCTGTTTCTGGCCTTTTGACCGTCTAGCCTTTCTACGATTCTCGGCTCCTTCAAAGTTTCAAGCAAAACCATTTTGGCTACTGACCAGTTCTGTTTATCTCCCGCCACGTTTGTTTTTCAATTCAGGAATGACGAAAAAGGAAACGCGTCAGTTTATGTGGGGCAGACATGTGCAGTAAGGGTTAATGTACCCCAGTCAGAGATACCCTCAAGATCGGAATGAGCCTGATCGGATCAGTCTGTTCTGATTGACATATTTACATGCAGCGTTTTTATTCGGATCAGGCTTTTATTCCGATTATTTGTGTCCATGTAACCGTAGCCAGTGTTTCATGTTGTACTGTGTAGTTTTCAGTGTTCCCTGCCTCTCCGTTTCCCTCCCGTCTTGATAACCCTGATTGTCTTCACCTGTCTGATTAGTCTCACCTGTGTCTGATTAGTTTTGTCTATTTAGTCTGTGTTCTTACCTTCTCGTCGGTTCGTTGTCTTTTGGTTTCCAGTCTGATGTTGTATGTTCCTCGTGTTCCCTGCGCCTGTGCTTTTTCTCGTTTTGGATTTTGTTCGAAAGTATGTTTAGTTTTACCTTTTGCCTCTTTTTAGTTTAAAATAAATCATTTTTCTGCAATTGGGTCCTCCTCCGTTTTCTACCCGTAACTCTTGACAGTATAGCTGCAGCTACATAAAATGCACTACATACTGATAGCGTAGTTCTGATGACTTTTGGGTAAAACGTTTACCCACCGTGTGTCAGATTGCCCTCTGAAAAGTACTCAAAAGTACTCACCAAAAGGAAAGTCTATCTACATCTGTCCTGCTATACCCTGACCCTACCACCTCGCACTGCGTTAATTTGGTCCAAAGTGGTCAAAGGAGATTTTAAATTCATGGAACAACAATGGTGGAAAAGGTGTGTGTGTGTGTGTGTGTGTGTGTGTGTGTGTGTGTGTGTGTAGCGTGAAAATAGTTAAACTGTTAATATTTTCAAAGATCACACGCAGAGTAAAAGCAGTAAACATGTTTATTACTTTTTTTTTAAAGTATAATGGAGTGGCTTGAAAAATCTTGTTTAAAAAAACTGTGTATATATATATTATTCTTTTTCTTTAAATTGTGAAGTTAATCAAGGCAACACCATTTTTGTTTTTTATTCCCTTTTGACATAAAAATACAAGCAGACTTGAGCAGTAAAAAAGAAAAGAAAAAAATCACAAATCATAAAAACACAAGAGCCCAGCAAAACTCAGAGGCGATCATGCCTTTTCAGTAGCTGGCCCCCATCTTTGCAACGTACAAACTACGTCTTCTCAGGTCTCGTTCAGCTGTAAGTAAACACTGAACTTTATCATAACGCGTGTAAACAAAAAAATTGACTCTACTTGGAAACTTGAGATTATTCTCAAAACTCCATTTGTCTGTTTTCAGTCTAGCTCATCTTGTGGAGAGTTACGGTGACTGAAATGTGAAAGAGGTAACTCCAGTAACACACACAGATGACCTTTACACTGATTGTTCCTGAGCAAAAAGTTTCAACAAACCTGCCCAGATAAAGACGCTCAAATACAATGATAGTGTTTGGACTTCATACCTACTCGGGCAAAGGTATAACTTTTCAGTAATAACTAATACCTGCACTGGATCAGTGTAAAAGCCCTGAAGAAGGGATATTTGAGTCAAAAATAACAGACATGAAACATTTCTCAGCTCATCTGTGTATCGACTGGTCAGGAAGCTGAGGGAACGTGTTGCTCTGCAATTCACCACCAAGCCGCTAGAGGGCAGTGGCGACGAAGGAGACGTTTGCAGAGAAGGTCTGTCTGACAACTAAACCAATCAAGGCTGAAAACAGGTGAATTTAACAGTTCGCTCACTGAGGAACCTGGATGAAAAAATACACTTTCGAATGTCAATCGGCTGATTTTCTTCGGCGTATACAACCTTATAAAATTTCCGTTGTGACCGGAAAATTAACTGCCAGAAATGACATTCTGAGCGGACCAATCACAGTCCTTGCAGTTTGCGTCAACGCGACATGTATTCAGGATTTTTTGGAGGTGCGCATAGGGCCACTGTGTAGGGGTCCATGTCGACCGCGTAGCTACGGCATCGACACGACGCAGAAGTATAAATTAGGCTTCTGTGTACAGTGCTGCGTTGCTCCCCCTGCTGGTGTCTGCTGATAACTACATGAACATTAATTCTATAGATGTTGGAGTAACTTTGTCATAAACCGCATGCAAACAACTTCACACTTCAGTAACTGAATGTAAAAAATTGTAACAGATTACCAGAACTTAAATCAGTCATTCTCATGCATCATGCATACAGTAATTGAGACTAAATATCATTTCAAACCATCACATCAGGTACAGCACAAACTCTGTTGCATTCAAATTAGTCTACATTTGAATTTACGTGTAACGGGTGCAACCCGCAGCAGCTCAATAAAAATACATATTTACACTCCACCTCACACACATTTAACAAACAGGCTTCTTCAGCATGGCACCTATAGAGTCCTTTTTAACTGTGAGAATCGTCCACGTCCTGTAGAGGGAAACTCACAGGGTGCAGGGTGGTCTATTCTTGATTAGACTCTTCTGGATTCAGTTTGTCAGCGAGCTCAGAGCTGTTTTCAGAAGACGTGTCACATTTAGCTGAAATACAAAAACAAAGACAGCTCGTTTTAGATCTCATGTAAGTCAAACAGCCAGGATATCATTTCTTCTCTTCTTCTAGTAACTTTAAACCTTCAACTGACGCAAACTGACTTTGTGTTGTTTACTAAAATATGAATTAAAAACCTCAAACAAACCATATTAAATTCATCCCTCCTTCTTAAGGTGGTTTAACACCAGGGACCCAGGCCTGGATCTGAGTCTGGATCAGAGTACTCTTGACACTGAAGTCAGGGTCATTTGACCAGTGTGAACACAAACGTACCGTACCCTAGTCCATTTAAAGAGATGGTCTCAGGCAGGATTCACGTGTGCTCAAGTACGCTCTGTGGGAGATGTAAATGTCACTGTGCTCAAACAAGGAAGTGAACTGCGATATAACAAATTCTAAACGGCTCCTTTCACATCAAAAACACGTCCTAACCACGAAGCTGTTTCATCTTCTCAGCTACACAGTGGATATGGAAGAAAGAAGAGGGTCGTTGATGGCGTCTCAGAAATAACAAACAACCACAGTTAGCAGGATTGACTCAGTCTGCGAGTTGTTGCCATGGTTACTTCTTATTCTTTCTGCTTTTGGGCCAATTTGTAAATAACACCCATCCTAGTGTGTCCTTCCTCGTGTTGCCAGCTGTTAGTGTTTTCTTTAGATCGTTAGTCCTACCTGACTTTTTGACTGTGCCTTCAGCCTGCTCCTCAGGATTTGTCCCTTCCCTGTCTACTCGTGAACCAAACCCCAGACTGAATGCAAGGACCGTCTTTTGAACACTACCTTGCGTGCGTTTGCTTCCATACGTTGTCAGTCTCCGTATCAGCTTGTAACCGATGACAGCGAGGAGGAGAAGGACTGCAGCGATGACAGTGATGACAGGGATGATGGTGTGCCAGGGAGTCACTGTTGAAGTCAACAAACACAGTTACAACCTGTGCAGATGAAGCAGGTTAGAGGAGGAGAACATGTGACAAGCAGACAGTCATCATCCTGTAAACATCATGGTTTGTCCTGCTGCTGTTCATCTGAATCTCCACTCGTCTGTAAATAAATCCTCTATGTTTGATTCATCTTCCAGTCGTGTCGTTTATCTGAATCCTGATTTCTTTACACGTTGATGTTTCGCTCGATGACAGATTTTGTCAAACTCATTTTGACTGAACGAGGAAAACAAAGCATGAAAGATCTCCTGACATATTTATACATCCAGTAATTCCTCAACTTCATCATCTCTACAAGTAAAGGAAGAATGTGCGACTTTTTGATCCACTAGATGTCGCCCAGCAACCGCTGGTTTGGCCACACCTCCTCCACACTGATGCGTCCTCCAGCAACACACCTCCAACCCTGTCCTGTATTGTTGTTAGCATGCTAATGTTAGCGATCTTTAGTTAGCTAATGAATTTTGTAGATAGATACTTTATTGATCCCGAGGGAAATTCAAGTTGGTTTTTTTTAAGATTATGTAGATTTACACAAAGCGAGCGTGATCTAAATACACTTTGATGACATCCAAATACCAGTGAGTATGTTCTTCTTCTCTACTCCTTCATTAATACTGTTTTTATACACAAGGGGAGGAGCCGCCGCCCCGTCCATGTGAACAAGGCTCTGACAACAACACAGCCAGCGGGACTCAGAGTGACATTTACACAGAAGAGACTTAATCACTGATATATTTACATGTGACATCTTGCACTTTAACGTCAAGAAGTCAACATAGCACCTTTAATCTCCCGACAAACGCGTTTCACTTTTTAAAATGATTTAAATTATGAAAGCACTTCAAACAAACTCTAAATAGTGTTCAATGAAATGATGTGACTGTAAATGAAGGTGATATTTTAAAACACCGAGACAAACAAATAAGTCATGAGTGTTATTGATGTGTTATTGTTGTGTAAATAGAAGGTCATTAAAGAGCAAACTAACTCATCAATCATCATTAATCCATTTAAAACTTTTAACTTTTTAAAAGTTTTTAAAACTTAAAAAGTTTCCTTCCTTTAAGAGGTCGAGAGGTGAATATCATCCCTTTAATGAAAATACTTTTACAATTTGAAAAGTTTGAAAAAAAGGAAAAATCACAACTAAACGTTCCCTCCATCACACGACTGTCACAGTCAAATCCTCCCTCCATCACCTCTCATCCAGGTCTTACCGTAGTTGGTCTTGATCTCTCGTTTGTCCAGTTTGGTGACGATGACCTCCTCCACACCAGAGAGCTGAAACACACATTCATACCTCCCCCAGTCATCAGAGGGCAGTTCAAGGTCAACGCTCATCTGGTAGGAGTCGTCGTGGTTGGGGAGGATCTCTCCGTGCTCCACTTCCTCGTAAAGCTTCTCTCCATCTTTCCTCCAGAACATCACGGCTCTGTTGGGGTAGAAACCTGTAGCGTGGCAGGTGACCCGAGAGGACGGAGTCTTCTGGAGGAGAGACACTGTGGGGAGGTCTGGAGAACAAACAGGACATAGAATGAGGTCGCCTGCCGCGAAACCGCTTTTAGCACGGCCTATTTAAAAAAAAAAACACGGCCTTGAAATGATTGCATGGCTTGACCTAGGCCGCGCAAATATCTACATTTAATAAACGTGCTTACTATGTACACAGGTTTCTATACGGTGCGCTAAGTATCTGATTAGGCTACATTCTAATTCTGGCAAAGAATATGTTTGCCGAATACCGGTACTGACACGCTTAAGCCCGATGCCGTTTGTGTTTCCACAGCCACCCGTGCCCTATTTGGTAGACAGCGTGTCAGCCGGATGATGATAGCCATATGATAACCCATAAGTAAAAAAATGTAAACAAAGGAGAAAAACACTACGCAAACAAAATCCACACTGGAGACATCCAACAGTTCCTCGACTCTGTCACTGACATGTGACTCTTTATTACAAGAACTTAATCAAGCTTTGTTTCTGTCACGTGTTAGCAGGTAGGAAACAGGAGAGGGAGGACCCAATTGCAAAAAAAACTTAAATTATTTATTTTAAAAGAAAGGGCAAAAACCAAGACTCACTTAAATAATAGAAATCCAAAAATCCACGAGGAAAAAACACAGGGAGCAGGGACAAGAACCACAGGCCACGACAACCAACATAAGACAAGACAATGAACCGACAAGAAACTGAGACAAACAGAGACTAAATAAACAAGGGGTAATCAGACACAGGTGAGACTAACAAGACAGGTGAGGAACATCAGGGTAATCACTAAGGCGGGAAACACAAGGAACAAAGAACACAAGACCAGAACACTGAGGACAAGTACAAAGTAAAACCTGACACTGAAAAGACATGAACTAAAACAAGATATTACAAAATAAAACAGGAAACACTTAAAACAAGACTAGGAAACATTAAACACCAAACTAAGAACCTGAAAACACAAGTAACAGGAAAACAGGTCTACAGACAACATAGAAGAACTCAAGGATACAGGGAAACACACACTAGGAATCACACATACACAGAACACGAGAAAAATAATGAAAACTAAAACAAGATTAAATACAGAACAAAACCAAACCATGACAGTTTCATAGAAGGCTGTGTGCTGCAAGGAGAAATACAGATGTAAACAATCAACTGTGTTACAGTCAATGGTTTAAAGACGGCAGAGTTTGTCTCACGGGAAGTAACGATTCTTTCAACCAATCAGCGGACTGCAGTATTTAGCTCCACCGTTTTGGGTCGGCTCGACATTCTTGGCACCCCAACAGAAGGGTCCCAAAAAGTATGATGGTACTTATCGGTTATTCGGAAATCTTTCCCAGGATTAGTCTATGGAAACGCTGCATAATACGCGCCTTACCGAGACGAACCGAGCCGGACCGCTCGGTGGAAACGGGGCTGACGAGAGGCGCTCTCGAGCCGGCTCTGCCTGGCCGTCAAACCCACATCAGCCGCCTCTCAGTTCGTTCTATGACTAGATACAGTCTATCTATGGGTAAACACCGCCCTCCTCAGGCACTTCACCAGAACGACAGGTGCTGACAATGCCATCAAACGTTGAAGCGGAACGGAGCATCTCTGTTCAGAACCGTATGAAGTCCAAATCAAGGAGCCGCCTCTCAAATGAGCGGATGGATCAATTAATGTGCATTGCGTATGGGCGCATTCCACTTCAGCAATTTCCCTTTGAGTAGGCACTGGCCATTTACATGGAACAACCACACAGGTTGAAAAAAGCAGTGCACAAGCACTGAACATCAATTTACACTAGCCAACAGTATATGTATTATATTAGATATATGCTTTATTTGTTATTGAGCAATTTGTTTTTGGAATAAAATTCAAATTATGAATCTACAAAAACATGATGGCTGTGATATGTACTTAATATGTACGGAGGAGTAGGTAACATTGGACATGATGACAGCTGATTGACTTATCAAGGTCTGGGGATCTATTATTACTGGATGACACATGTAATATTATAAGTTTATTTATTTATTTGTTGTTTGTTTTTTAAAGAAAGAGCAGATTGAAGTAGTGGGCCAACTACAAAGGGTTTAGACAACATGAACTAAGTGAGTTGCAGTCAAATGATGAAGAGGTGTGTCAGGGCAGGGGCTGTGCAGTAAATTAACACCATCAAGTTTGGGGAAACTAAAATGTGTAACAGTGCATCTTATTGAACAGAATGCACCATTTAGAGACT
This sequence comes from Symphodus melops, assembly GCF_947650265.1. Taxonomy (NCBI): domain Eukaryota; kingdom Metazoa; phylum Chordata; class Actinopteri; order Labriformes; family Labridae; genus Symphodus; species Symphodus melops. Next base: position 5,220,525 of record NC_136697.1, read on the forward strand.
TATTTAGTTTTCTTCACAACCACCGATGTGTTAGAGAGCACATAACCTCCGCTCCGCTGTGACTGACACAAAGAAATTGCACCCCCTGTTTTGTTTTTTTTGCACCCCCTGTTTTCCCATTTCAGCCTAAATCACTGAAACAGGAAGACACATTCTTGTTTCTTTATCAGGATTTACTGTTAAATGCAGAGAACCTTTGAGAATGAGCGATGAACAGCAGAGAGAAAGAGATTGAACATGAAGGGAAAGGTAAGCGGAAGCTTCAAGATGGAAAAAGAACATGTGTGAGAGAAACGTGTGAAATATTTACTGATCAATTACAAAGAAGAAAAAAAGAAAATGGACATTGTCAGATTGTCATGTCATTTGATCCTACCTGTTCTCATGAGAGAGCTCCGCCCAAAGTCCACAAACTTCTGCAGCCAGTCAGCGCACTCATTGTTGAAGTAGTTCTTAAGATACTCTAAATATCCTTTGTCTCGATCCCACTGGTGTTTGGTGACGACAGCCCGTTGTTGTGGAGCGATCCACGTCAATGTCTTTGTGTCCAGAACTAAGAAGTCTTCTCCATTATAACCAAACCGATAGACACCTTTAACCTCTCCGGTCTCATCATCCCAGTCACAGCCTAATGATACCTGGTTAATGTGAACACCTGACACAGACAGACAGAGAGAGAGAGAGATAGTCAGGTTATAGTTTAAATCCTTTTGTTTTTGTTTTCCTCAAAGACACACTGAGTCTAACATAAAGTTTTAGAAACACACACACAGAGTTGTAGTCCTGACAAGCAGACTGAACGTGGACTCTCTGTGGATCAGTCAAACATTTCACTCGTCCTGTGAGAAACCACACACTTGACTGTCCCGAGCTGTTCTCTAAATTATCTCTGAAGGAGAGTCTCAGTCCAGGATCAGGTCTGTAGACTCCTCCTGCTCGGCCCTCACAGAGTTCAGCAGTGTGTTAATACAGAGACCAGCAGGACCAGTAAGGAGACAGTCTGTGTGTCCTGATGTCCTATGTTTTATACCACATATTTAGAGCGTTTACCCATTATTATTATTATTGTTGGTGTAACAATCACTAAATGTTGGAATCTGTTAAATGTCAATAAAAAGTCAAACAAGTCCATCACAGGTCATCTTATCTGAATTAATATAAATTAAACGTGTTCACTAAAATACAGGATCATATTATAAACAATATTTTTTTTCAGTATGAATTGAATCATAAACAAACCTCCAGTTTGGTTGAAGCGCATCATTAAATTGTTGAGGTTGAATTTGAGCCGCTGCTCTTGACGCTGACCTCTCCACGTCTGCCCCGCCCAGTAATGAGGCTCATCTTCTGTGATCCTGTTCATCCAGTCCTGATTGGGCTCGAATCTCTTGGTGTTACTGTCGTAGTATTGTATCTGAACATCATCAACCATCCCAACGTACACGAACTCTGGAGAGTTTGGGACTTCAAAAAACGCAGTGGAAAGAAACCTCATGGAGTGCAGCACTGCAAAGACAAAATGATTTCATCAGTTTCATCTGAAACTTTCATTCAGTGGATGTTTGATTGACTTCTTCACATCTCATGATTCGTCCTCACGTAGGCGGGTGTTATTATTAGAGCATTGAACGAACAGTGTTGGAGGACAGCGACCCGGACAAACTATTAAACAGTGTATGGAGCAAAGTTTAACCCTTTGAAGACAAAGATCACGCCGGCGCGATCAAATCATGTGACCACCTCATTACGTAACTGCACAGTGTAGAGCGCATGTAGAGCAATGCAGGCACATTCACTCGTAGGTGCAGGCTTCAAAGTTTTTAGTGTGTGTATCTGTGTGTCTATGTGTGAGTGCATCTGTGTGTGTGTGACTCTGTCTTCATTTTTCATTATAATCAGAAAACGATTAAAAAAAAAAAAAATGCCAGAAAGTGCTGGCTGTCCTTTACAGCGCAGCTGCGTATAATCTGAAAATGTTTGGGAGTTTGGTGAGCAGAGAGAGGGACACAGAGAAAGTAGGTTAGTGATATATTAGTGATTTTTTTTTTGTATTTTACATTTGGACTAATTAGTTAATTAATTTATTAGATAAACTATTTCAGAGTTTCATTCGTAAAAAAGGGGGGACGCCATATAGCCACACTTGTAATTGTATATCGTAAATGTTTTTCTCAATTTTACCTTTGTATGTTCACCTTTGCAACCTGTATTTACATTTTCAAGATTTCAAATGCTTCATTAAGCATGTTTGTGTTGTTTATTGTGAACATTAATGTAATTTTTCAGATTTTGTTTTTTGGTTTGTTTGTTTTTTAAACAAATTTGTTGATACTGTATGTCAAAGTTGATAAATAAGTCAGATCATATAGGAAATTTTGTGCTAAAAAAATGATAGCAAACATGGGCATGGTAAACATTATGTAGTGTAGTACAAAATAAAAAGTATTCAAAACGGTGTGTGTGTGTGTGTGTGTGTGTGTGTGTGTGTGTGTGTGTGTGTGTGTGTGTGTGTGTGTGTGTGTGTGTGTGTGTGTGTGTGTGTGTGTGTGTGTGTGTGTGTGTGTGTGTGTGGGTGGATTAGTAAATAAGCGTTCCAGCTCCACCTGTGAACACCTTCCTCCTCTGGGCGGCTCCGAGCCTCTCTCGTTGTCTGTCTGTGTTTGTCACATGTTCTTTAAAGAACTAGTAGTCTGGTGTTTTCTGAGTTCATGTTGGATTGGATCAGGTTTTAGTTTAGTAAACACACGCTAACTTTAGAAAAAGTTTAGAAACACGAGGTTAGGCTGCTGTTTATTTCCTGTTTGATTTGGTTAGTTTGTGGAGTTTGCTTTTATTTTGTATTTCTTCTCCTCCTGTTAGACAACCGATCGTCTACTAACTAAGTCCAATAAATGAACTCACCTGCCGCCGTGTTGTGTAGGAGAACTCCCACGAGAGCCACAAACATGAAAGTCTTCATTGTGACCTGTGAAGTCTTCATCTTTGACCAATTTACATCCTTAATGTTTATGAGAAAGTTTTGTCGTCTGTGCTTCCAGCTCGAGCTCTGACGGTAAAATGACTTCTGACGGTAAACTGACTTACTCTGTCTTAGCCAATAGGGAATTAGCCTGAGCCTCGACGTCACTAGTAACTGGGTGAAACAGGCAGTAAACGAAAATGAAAGTTAACTCCCCATGTTTCAGCCCATAATAGAGCATAGTGAGACACGCAAGATTTTATTTATAGATCATAGTGTTAAACAGTCAGCTGATCAGATTAGTGATTAGTTTTTATTTTTTTGGCTGATGTGGCGTTTGAAGAACAAATAAAGACATTTGTGAGAATTTAAAGGCCAGGTATAGGGATAATTTATGGATGTAGGGATGTTTGGCTGCTCTATGATTCAAAATAAAATGTCCTAATCCAGAAATAAATATAGTTTTATATAAATTATAGTGATTAAATGTAGTGTCCTGCAGTAACTCAATGTGGTCTGTAAATATTGTTAGATTGTGTATAAGTCTTCAGCAGAGGCCTACACACAAGTATTGGCACAAATTTGTTGAGACAGTCACAAATGATGGTTTGAAAAAAATAACATTAGATCACACTGAATCTGACAGGTTAAATCAAATCAAATCAAATCAAACTTTATTTATAAAGCGCTTTTCATACTTTTTAAAAGTAGCACAAAGTGCTTTACATGTTAACATCACATTAAAATCACATTAAAATCATTCCCACCCTCCCCCCACCCCCCACGCATACAAACAGTATCACACTCATACTCACAGTCACCCCACGCTCCAACACACACGCGCAGACCTAAACACATACACACACATGCACACACACCAGCATCAATGATATGGACAGAAGGCTGAGTACGGATGAACCAGGTAAGTAAACGCCAAAGAGGAGCCGTCTGCATCGAGAGCGGCAGATCGGCCGCGGCCATCAGGGGCACCATCACAGGGTGCCCAGGGGAGGCGGGGCCGAGACCCCTGACCTCCACCCAGACACCGCAGGACGGCGCCCAGTCAGCCACAGCCCTCCACCGCTCCCGACACAGAGGGCTCCCTCGGAGGAAACACTTGCAAGAGACGTAAAATACATAAAACCTTTTAAAATGAGGCCAAACAAACTGAATAAAGCTAAAACCAATAGAATGATGGTAAGATATAAGTAAACATAAAATGCTAAAATCATAACAGATAAAATGAATAAATATTATTTAAAAGCTAGACTAAAAAGGTGGGTCTTGAGCCTGCTCTTAAAAATATGAGCGTTCTCTGCGGCCCTGAGGTCCTCCGGCAGGCTGTTCCAGAGACGAGGGCCGTAAAAACTGAAAGACGCCTCGCCGTGGGTGTGTGTCCTGACTTTTGGGATGACTAAAAGACCTCTGCCGGAGGAGCGCAGGGACCGCGAAGGCTCATATGGTAAAAGCAATTCTGACAGATAAGAAGGCCCAAGACCATTAATACACTTAAAAACCATTAAAAGAACCTTAAAATCGATCCTGAAAGACACGGGGAGCCAATGCAGTGATTCTAAAACCGGAGTAATGTGAGCCCGCCCTCTGGTCTTCGTCAGGACACGAGCTGCTGAATTTTGTAGGAGTTGTAGGCATGAAATATTCTTTTTAGGAAGACCAGAGAGCAGGGCGTTACAATAGTCGATACGACTGGTGATAAAAGCATGCATTAGCGTCTCCGTGTTGGCCCGAGAGAGAATGGGGCGGACTCTGGCTATGTTCTTTAAATGATAAAAACCTATTTTGGTGGTGTTCTTGATGTGTGGAATAAAAGTCAGCTCAGAGTCTAAAATCACGCCCAGGTTTTTCACCTGTGTGGATGGATTAAAAGATAGTGCCTGTAATTTGGGTAAAAGTTTCTCTCTCTGAGCCTCAGGACCGAGGACTAAAACTTCAGTTTTGTCCTGGTTAAGCTGGAGAAAGTTATCTGCCATCCAGGATTTGATGTCTAAAATGCAGTTAAAAAGTGCATCCATTGGCCTTGTGTCATCAGGAGACATGGAGATGTACAACTGTGTATCATCTGCGTAGCTGTGAAAGCTGACTCCATGTCTCCTGATGACACTGCCTAGAGGGAGCATATACAAGTTAAAAAGCACTGGGCCTAAAATCGAACCCTGGGGAACACCACATGTGACATCATGGACCTTAGAGGAGCAAGTATCAAGACTTACCATGAATGTCCTGTCTGTGAGATAGGAGGTAAACCATTTGTGAACAGCACCGGACAGGCCGATGTGCTGCAAGCGGGTTAAAAGGACAGTGTGATCTACTGTGTCGAAGGCGGCGCTCAGATCCAGTAGAATCAACACTGTCAGCTTCTGTGAATCATAATTTAATCTAAAATCATTTTAAATCTTTAAAAGGGCCGTCTCTGTGCTGTGGTTTACCCTAAAACCAGACTGAAATTTCTCCAGGACATTATGTGAGTTAATAAAATCATTCAACTGAATAAGAACAAGTTTTTCTAAAATTTTGCTTAAAAATGGTAAGTTAGATACTGGTCTAAAATTATTAAAATCATTAAAATCTAAATTGCTCTTCTTCAGCAGGGGCCTCACCACTGCCCTTTTAAAGGCAGCAGGAAAGACCCCCGTCTGAAGAGAGCAATTCATCATGTTTAAAAGCTCTTCTCTGAAGGATCCATAAAATAATTTAAAAAATGAGGTTGGGATTGGATCTAAAAGACATGTGGTGGGCCTCACTGAGGAGAAAACTTTATCAAGAGTCTCAGCATTAACCAGGACAAAACTGTTCAGTGTTTCCTCCGGTGAAGACAGACACCCAGATGTGCTTAAAACCATATTACTTTGGGAGGATAAAATGTTACATCTGATAGTGTCTATCTTCCCCATGAAGTGGTCTGCAAACTCCTCACAAAGGGAGTCAGTGGCGTTAAAATGAGGTTCGTTAAAATCTGGATTGAGTAGATTGTCTATTGTTGAGAAGAGAATTTTGGTGTTATTTTTATGGCTATTGATGAGGTTTGAAAAATAATTATTGCGTGAGTTTCTTATTGCTTTATTGTATATTTTTTGCTGTTCGGCATATATTTGATGGTTTATTGTAATTTTGTTTTTTCTCCATCTTCTCTCTGCGACCCTACAATTACGTTTCAGTTTCTTAAGTTCTTCATTTCTCCAGGGAGGTATTGGTTTATTACTGATGATTTTTGTTTGAAGTGGGGCAACTGTGTTGATGGCTGACCGTAGTCTGCTGTTAAAATCATCAATAATAAGATCGCAGGGGGCAGGTAAAACAGTAGGTGGACATTTTTCTAAAACCTCTTTAAAATTTGCAGCCATTTCAGGGGTTAGATGACGTTTCGTTATAGTTCTCACAGAGGTCTCCCGCTGAATAAAACCAGTGATGTTAAAAAACACGCAGTAGTGGTCCGACACAGCCAGGTCAACAACAGAAGACACCCCGGTGGACAGGCCATAAGTGATGACCAGGTCCAGGGTCCCATGTCCTGCTTTTTCAGCTTTTTTGTATGCTCTTTACTGTGTTTTCCATGTGTCTTGTGTTTGTTTAAAAAATTTAAAGTCTGCCGAAACACAGCTCCTCCTACGTCCTCCTGTTAGCTGTAGCAGTAGCTGCATGTAACACTTAGTACCGAGCTACGGTGGCCGGTGGCTCTCCGTGGGTGAAGTGTTTGATGATGTTAAACTGAATGAATGAATCCGCTTCAATTCCGTGTTTATTGATGTTATTCTGTCTTTCAACTGTGACGACCCTGCTGGTATGGTTTGGCTGTTTGTGGTTTTGTGCTGCAGGCTCCAGGAGGTGTGGCTGAGAGGAGATTGAAAACACCTGGGCCTGGTCTTCTTCCATTTAAGATGGCCTCACTTCCTAGTTCGGGGGGGGGACTGGAGGAAGAGGAAAGAGTCTGCTCGATTAAGACATATTTTTTCAAAGGTTTTTGGTTTGTGTGCGTGTAATCATGTCTTGTGCTTGATTACACCCAGGTGTTCGTGTTTGCTTGGGGTTTCCTGGGATGAAATCGTGACGTGGTGGTAGGTATGTCACTTCAAGGCGGGGTTTAGCGGGATTCCCTCTTTTTGATTGACGTGTTGATTACTGTTCATTTTGAGTGTAATAAAGTCACGGCGGCACCTGAGGCGGGCAGAGCTCTTTTGTGTCCAGAGTTGGAGCGATATTTTTTGCTGCTTGTGAAGGTGAGTGTGATCACGCTGTTTTAGCATTTAGGAGCTGAGTTTATTCCCCTGGTTAGGCGGTAGCAGCAGTTCTCACAAGGAGGCTGTTTATTTTTGTATGTTGTCCGTGCAGGTGAGGCAGTTGTCTTGGGAGTACCAGCCGTAGCTTTGGCTGGAGGTAGTGGGCTTTCTCCTTGGCAAGCGGGCTTCAGGTACGTAAATACCCACCACCAGTACACATATGACGTTGTCTGTGACAGATTCCTTGAGATATGCTTCTGTTAAGTCAGCTGTTCTGAAGTCCTAAGAGATGGTTCCCGAGGCGCGCCGCCAGCGCTTTAGGAACGGTAGGAAGGGTGACAGGCAGTCATACCTGGAGTTTTCCAGGGACTTGTTGACTTCATTTAGGCGTTGGCGTGATTCTTATAATGTCGTTACATTTGATGAGTTATGTGAACGTCTTGAATTGGAACTGAAAGTTGCTTTGCCTGGTTGATTTGCAACATATTTAACCGAACAAGAAGTAAGGACGGTGGATGAGGCATCTATCTATCTATCTATCTATCTATCTATCCATCCATCCATCCATGACGGTCTTAGAGAATACCTGGTTCCACCTTGGTTTTCCAAGGGGCGGCCAATGGGCATAATGATGTAAATATGGAGTTGAGGATGTGCCATTTCTGTCACAAGAAAGGCCATGTTAAAGCAGAATGCTTCGCTTTTTTGAAAAGCCAACAAGTAAATGTAAAGGCTGTGGCGCTATCTGCTCCTGTTGGAGTTGGTCCAGAGTTTTCGGATGTTCGGGGGTGCAGTGTTTCCTGTGGTGAGGCATGCTTGCCTTCTATTTCTGATGGTTTTGTTTCTCTGTTGGCTGATGGTTAAAAGGTGCTTTGGGCTCATTTATCCTGGGGTCAGTTTTTCCATTTTCAGAGCAGTCGGACACTGGTGGGTCAGAACTTGGCCTGGATATTGGGCTGACCGTCTTATCCACTCCTGTACACAGGATTCATTTATTTCCTGATCTGGTGCAGGGGGAGGTGTGAATGGCATAGTGTCCTGCGTTGCTGCTGGAAGGAGTTCATGTGGTTCTGGGTAATGGGTTAGCTGGTGGCCGGGTCTGGTCTGGTTACAGGTAGTGGTAATGTGTGCGATGACAGTGAGTCTGATTTGAGCAAGACTGTTGCAGCTTGTCCTCTGACACGCTCCAGGGCTATGGTTGACAAGCAATCTGTAGAGGTAAGCGTCAACGCTGAACATGGTTTGAACTCGTCTAACTTTCCGTTGGCTGTCTCTTGTGTACAGTTGATTGCTGAGCAGCAGTCAGATCCCTCCATTAAGGCGCTGTTAGAGGCTGTGGTCTCTGTTACTCAGACAGATCAAGAACGTGGCTACTACATTGAGGATAGTGTACTGGTGAGAAAAATGGATGCCTTCTCATGTGGTTTGTGTGAAGAGTCCTGTGGTCCAAATTGTTGTTCCAGCTAAATTTCAGGCCATGGTTTCTTTTGACTGGTCTGGCCATATGGGTGTCAGGAAAAGGATCAAGTTTTGAAACACTTCTTTTGGCCCAAGTTAAAAAGGTATATATCGGCGTAAATCATATCAAGACTTGCCCCACACACTCAGATGAATGGGAAACCGAACCCATTTATTACGCCAGTCCCTCTGCGTCCAATGCTTGCCATTGGGGTAGGATAGGTTTTTGTGCCTTTTGGGCGTCTCTAACCGGGAGGAATTGGCAGAGCTATTTATAGAGATGCGTCATATCCACCTGAAATCCCTGTCTCTTCCAGTAAAAAGTTACAGGATTGTGAGGCCAAAAACCAACAAATAAGACCACCCGTGGGAAAGTCGAGAAAAAAAACAAACATCTTCTTTTGTCCTTATTTTCCAGCGGGTGGAGTTCGATCTGTCTGTATGTGAGTTTGACGCGCGTCAAAAAGTAACCATTAGCCGTAAGGATATGAGATAAAAGCTCCTGAACAGTACAAACATGCCGGCGCCAGCAAGGAGATATTCGGCTGCGGAAGCTTTAGAGTTACTTATAGATACAGACTCTGATAATTCATTTTTTGACCTCCGTAAAACTGATCTGAATGAAGACAGCAGCAGCGACAGCGAATGGAGGGATTCAGGACCTACATTCAGACCTCCAGGACGTGTAAGAGGTAAGATATGATCACGTTATTTTTTTATTTACCGTGATAGCATATGCATCTGCTAATTCATGAGATAACGTGACGTCGAAATAACATATCCCTCAGTTTTGTACCGAACGAATTTTTGATGGACATTTTATTGTAATTTTTCAGACACAGAGTCCAGATCTCCAAGATCCAGGTCTCCTGTATACAGACATACCCGTAGGTGCAAGTGGTGAGTTATGATAACATGTTTTATTTAGTTTGATAGTATGTTACTTTAATTGTATGATTATTAGATACTACAAGACAAGAGCATCTGCTAATTTTTGAGAGGAGATGAAAAACAAATGTATCTTTCATTTTGTACACAAACTATTTACCAAATGAATATTTGTTTGACATTTTACTGTCATTTTACACACAGAGTCCAGGGATTCAAGGCCCAGGTGTCCTTTATACAGAACTACCCAAGGTGAAAGAGGTAAGATATGATATGAAGAGGCCGAAAAATAACGTTCCTCTCTTTGTGCACATCACACTGTTGAATAAAAAAGTTGTCATTCTAATTATTTACAGGTCGATCACAGCAAAGAGGCAGAGGTCAGACCTGTGGATCTTATGGGCGTGGTGGAGGTCAAGTACCTGGTGACCAAGCAAGAGGCCCTGTAAACCAGCCAGGTGCAGGTCCTGGTCCAGGTCATCTGATATGGAAAGAAATGAACTGGCACCTAGGGCATCAGGGAGAGATCCCTGCCATCTCTCCGCCACCACGAGACGTACTGGGGTTAAAGGAGCGAAACGTTGATGAGTGGTGGTCCTCAGCTGATGACCCGTTCAGGCCCACAGAGGTGTTCATTGAGGTGTCACAGCACACCTGTTCAAAAGGCACTGGAGGAGGTGCGTCAGGCAGCAATGCCCAGCAGAAAAACCAACACCTGTATCTTGATAAGCAGCCAAAAGAATTTATTTTCACTGAGAATCCTGGACCTCTAAATGATGCTGCTGCTCTTGATTCATAACAACCGGTTGACTTTATTGAGTTGTTCATGTCTGATGAACTGATACAGAACATTGTTGATCAGACCAACTTGTATGCAGATCAGTGTATTCAAGGGGTGAATGGTGCTTCCGCACATGCTAGAATTCATGCATGGAAACCGGTCATAGTATCAGAAATGAAAACCTTCTTGGGACTTTTTTTTCTCACAGGTATCATTCATAAGCCTGACCTTGAAATGTACTGGTCTACAGATGACATTTTGGCCACCGCCTACTTCAACAAGGTCATGTCCTGCAACCGGTTTGAAATCATATGGAGATTTCTACACTCCAATGATAATGACTCAAGGCCAGTAAATAGCACTGACAGGTTGTACAAAGTCCGCCCTGTCTTATATTACCTTATATCTAAATTCAGTCAAATGTATCAACCTAACACCAACATTTGCATTGATGAGGGTATGCTTCTGTGGCGTGGACGGCTAGCGTTCAGGGTATACAATCCCCAAAAACCTGTCAAATATGGGTTCAAATCCTACATCCTTTGCGATTCTGACACAGAGTACTGTTACAACATGAAACCCTATTGTGGAGAAGGCTCTTCCCTGGGAGACACAATTGTCTCTCTTCTTGATCAGGTTTTTGTTCAACTAATGTTTTACTATTGAAAATAACCAATATTTGGGTGTTTCTAAATACAAAGACTTTAAAAAAAGTATTTCTGATTGTATAGGAGAAGAAAAATGTGTAAATGTATAAAGTTAGTGAGTACTCACGATTGTAAATGTTGTAGTGCTACACTATTCAAAGAGAATGTATAATTTTATGTAATCATTTTTATTTATTTTAGTTATTTATTTTAAAATATAACTGTAGTTGTCAAATGGAAGTAAAAAGAATCCAAATGTAAACTCAAAATCACATTTTTTTCTTGAAAATAAATGTGTTTTACAAAAGTGCTGTTTTCTCTGCTTTTTGTTCGGAATGTTGTTTTTTTGTGAATATATTCAAGTGCTGATAAAAAAAAAGAATGAATGAAGCTTAAATGAAATAGTTGAATTGTATATGAAAGCAGGGGCTCTGATCTTTCTTTTGACATATTCAATATTTACATATTCAAAGAACAAAATATTCTGTGGGTCTTGAAAGATTGGTGAAAATGGTGAATAAGTCTGGCACTGGCTGGCAACAATTCTAGAATTCTCTGGCGGGGAAAGAGTTCAGTGTTTCTTGTTTTTATCTTGTTTAGGATGTGTTTGTCTTTGGTAACCTGTAGTATGTCATTTGTCTCCCTGCTCAACCGGTGTCTATGACAGAGTCCATGGCTGGTCCAGATTTGAGTGTAACTACTGCAGCACAGGAAGGGACACTGTCTCTCAAAGCGATCAGTAATTTAAACGTCTCCACCTCTAAATGAGAAAGTACTGAGTTCTGGTTTCTTATTAGAAATGCCAGTCATAGAAGAGCTAACACAACATGTCTCAAAACAGCCTGGTTTTTAAAAACCTCTGATCCAATTTGATCCAATTGCCATGTCAGAACATTATAATTATCCAGACACATATATAACCTCACAGTATGACAGCATCACACTTCTATAAGACATAATAACACATCCAGCCACAAGTCTATAGAAACGACATGCCAAAATGACAGAAAGGGGAAGAAAAACCTGCACATAAAAATAGAAATCTAACGAAACATTGGATTTTTTATTGACTCTCATTTCCCTAATTTATTTTCAGTGTTCAGCTCTAACACAGCACGGTGACGGACTGCTGACAAACACGTCCTCTCTCATCAGAGCCAGGATAGGATGACAGTCCCTATTGCATTATGTAAAAATAATCTCACCGTTGAGTGGGAGGGCATTAGGTTCCTATGATAGATACAAGACAAAGACACATCATTGCTTTTAGTCGATTATTTTTTTCTTTTATTTACATGTTTGGATGAGTTACTCTGTTTGTTGTTTCAGTTTTCTTCCTGGCTTCTTCCTCTAATTTGTCATGCCAGCTGACCTATTTAAAGACACAAAAAGAGCAAAAAACTTTATTATTCATTTAAGCCTTCAGCTGTCTTTCTCCCTTGTTTGCTCCAACTTTCACAACATAACCTTTGTCAGCTACAAGATACAAATTTAAATGAGCAAGCCAGTACACGCCAAAAAGCTTCAGTTTAATAAAGTATACGATGTATCGGGAGGCTTTGGCCTTACTGGACTCTTAATTGTTGCTTTTGGCTGTTAGTGTAGAAAGTCAGACTTTTTGGAACAGTCAATGTATGGATCGAAGTTTAAGAAAAAGTGTAGCTGCAAGCGTAATTTTAAAAGTTTAAATAAATGTTTTTAAATGTTTTTTTACTTGACTCTCGAACTTTTGACATATTCCTGTGCATCTACAATAACTTTAATGGTAACTAGACTTGAGCTTGTAGAGCGTTTCTCTAGTTTTCTGACTATTCAAAGTTCTTTTACACCACAGGTCACTCCTACACATACACACACTGATGGTAGTCTGCTGTGTGCAGTGACCATCAGGTGTAACTAAACCCGTTCACAAACATTCACACGCCACCGACAAAGCAGCAGGAGCAACTTAGGGTTAAGTTGTTCAGATGGCTCTTCATCATTAGTTTGGTTTCGCTCCAGGTTTCTGCCTCTTAAAGAAAGTTTTTCCTCTCCACTGTAGCTTTACTAAATGTTTCTCAGTGTTCATGATGGATTAATGTTGGGTCTTGTGACAACAAGTAAAGTATTTTACCTGCTTGATTTATTGATTAAATGTCATTTGGCCAGAAGCTGCACGGTGGTGCAGTGGTCAGCTGTCTCCTCATAGCAAGAAGGTCCCTGGTTAAGATCCTTGGCTGAATGTTTGCATGTGGATGTTGCATATTCTCCCCATGAATGTATGGGGTTCCTTATCAAAGACAGTCCAAAGACATATGGGTTAATTGTCTTCTCTAAATTTCCTGTAGGGGGATGTGAACATGGCCAGTTGTTTGTCCAGGGTCGCCTCTCACCCAATGACAGCTGGTATTGTCTCCAGACCCCTGCGACCCCAAATAGGATAAGCAGGATAATGGAAGAGTGGTATGGCACAGACAAATACACATGTAGATTTTATAGCCTTGAGATACCATCAATAATGCATGGAGCCTGCCTTAGTTTACTGTTATGAACGTGTTATTTAAATACTGACTCCATATCAACTACACCACCTCAAGTGAACTGTTTTGAACCTTCTGCGCGTCTGAGATCCAAAATGCAATCTGCACACTGTTTAATGTGCAATAAACACAATTAGAAATGTTTTAGTATGGTAACATTATACTGTATATAAATGTATTTTTCAAAGTATGACAGTATGTAGGAGTTTTCATGAAATGGAAGTACTTTAAAATGTAACTCTGGAATTAAAAATAAATGTCCAACATGTATGTTGCTATGTGTGTTGAATGTGTGAAAGACTGAACACACACCAATTTTAGACTGTGGTCCTTTATTTGGGCAGCATGGGTTTGAATCCAACCTGTGGCTCCCGCATGTTGTTCCCAACTCCCTTTCTCCACCATTTCTATTGACTGTCCTGTCCACATTGAAGAGTAAGCAAGAGATTCATGAACACCTCCACACAGTATGAAACTGATCCAAAGTTTCTCATGTGAACAGCAATTTACAAACTAATCATGAAGAACAGCTCTTAATAGCAGGAAAGGGAAATTCACAGTGTTGTCTCAACCATAATTGCTTTCAGTGTTAATTTTAAAATATTTAAATCCAATGAAAATAAATCTTATCCTGTTGAAACTGAAAACACCGCAGCATAGGAAGTTTGTTGTATGAGCTGAAACAAAGAAACTGAATAATAAAATGAACATTAGAAGAATAGCTGCTCAGCCATGAACTAGAACTTTTGAGATTTCATGAGAGACTCGTTCGTATACAAATCTCGGTAAATCGATATTGAAGGCACATGTCTTGCTGTTTGTTAGAGAAATGTGAGAAGAGAACAGGTGGGTTGCAATTCTGTGAGGTCAGCATAATGCTGTGAGAGCCTGTTTCACTTTCAGGTACATTTCTCCTGAGGCTGTTTCTGCTGTACAGGCAGACAGAAAATTAGCAGATGGTGACCTGGAGTGATCTTTTTAGCCCTACAGTCCTTACGAGATGTTACTCGCAATGCAACAGACTCTATGCTACCATATGCCACTCGAGATAAGAGTGGTATTGAAATGTGTGAAGTGAGGTGTAAATGTGAGAATGTGCAGGATTTGAATCCATGTCTCTATAAAACAGTCAATACATTGGTACTTTCCTCTGGACAGTTATTTAAAAAAAAATGTTAGCTTGAAAACCAAACTTTTGAAGTAAAAAAAAGTTATAATGACTGAAACAGAAAACAAAATGTGTGTGATCACAGCACCCACAGAAGCAATGCCAACCAACGTGAGCTCGTAACAGTGTGTATTGACCGATTTCCAACAGACCCATTATTGGCTAAAGAAAAGCCACTGAGGGGGTTCTGTTCAAAGCAGTACACTAACATTATCTCTGTGATTCATTTAAAGTTCCCAAACAAAAATGTTTTCTGATACCAATAATCCAATACAAGATTATATATAAACTGACTTTGCTTCCAATTCCACAATTTTACCAAGTTTTCAGGTGCAAATTAAATACACAAGTTGGCTTCAACATTTTTCATGGAAATATTACACCAATAAATATATTTCAATTTCATGTTGAAACTATTTCAGCATGTCAGTTCATTAAGAGTCTGCTTCTGCTCAAGGTTTCTTAAAGGAGGATGTAACTTTTCTAAATTCTGTTTCGTGCTCGTGATCGATTTATGTAGAGACTTTGTAGATTAACAAAGAGTAAGATCTTTTTGTAAAGGTTCTTGAGATAACGTTTGCTGTGAATTGTACAAATAGACTACACTGAGCTACATTGTATTTTTTACCATATTTTTTTTCTCTGAGACAATCATTATTTAGCCCCTGTCATTAAATGATTGGACTACAAACACCTAAGATTCACATTGTTCCATTATAATCATCATGATGTCAGTGTTTGTTTTTAGACAGAGACTAAGCTCTTACAGGGCTCTCATGTTAAGTCCTTAGCCTTCAGCTTTAGCATGGTCAAACTTAATTAACTTGACAGACAATGGCAGACAAAGTCATTAAAAGAACAAGTCCAACACAGTTAAATCCCCTGGTCTTCTGGGCCTGTTTGAAGTGGATTGAAATGTTTGGGTGGCAATGTCTGCAGCAATAAGACTCTGGGAACATTGCATACTCAAGAGCTGAATAAGAACTGTGTTGGCACTCCAGATATTGTTTGAAAAGCTTTGCTTCTCTGCCTTTCTTTGTCTTTTTCTCAAAAATAAAGCACACTCATTCCTGATACGATGTTGAGGCTGCATTCTGCAGTGCACTCTCTGCATCAGTGCAGAGTGCAACCTTAGATGAATATTTCAGAGGGCAATTAATTTTGGGTTAACAAAAGGCCTGGTGGGAATCTCTCCCCCTGAAGCCAGTCCTTGACTTACACTGTGTGTTTTAAAGGGGTTATGCAAACCTGAACCACTGTCACAAAGTCCAGGGTGAGCTCTGAAACAAGGGAGAGCGGAGGATTGTTCATGGCTGGTATGGAATCAGGAACATATTTAAAATTATTTTAAGCCTTAATAATATTTAAAGTTTCCAATCCAACTTTACTTGTTGAGCACTTTAAAAACAGCCGTTGTTGTTCAGAAGAATACATAATATACATTTGAACTAAAACATAAATTATATTAGAATTAAAAGGCATAAAACATGAGTCAAGGAACGCAGTAAAAAATGAAATAAAATTGACTTCTTACTCGGTGTCAAAGGCTAAGACAAATAGAAGAGGCCTGTTTAAGGTGCTGAGGCTGATTGTTCCACAGTTCTGGAGCTGCAACTGCAAACGCATGGTCCCCTCTGAGCTTTCGTTTGGTTTTTGGCACCCTCAGGAGAAGCTGACCTGAGAGAGCGAGTGGGCGTGTAGAATTTAAAAAAAAGTTGAAATCACAGAGTGACATCTTGAGTATAATTTTTTTTTGGAGCTGATCGCAGCTGTCACTGAGCGAGTTGCATGTACACCCTTGCATGCACAGTGAGAACATGCAAACTCCACACAGAGGCCTGTTGGACCACGGGACTAAATGTGAGGCAAAGAACCACAGTGCAGCTCTGTCCTGAAAATGTCAGCATCCTATATTGCTGCATGCAAAGTCATCTTCCTTTGTTTACATGGTACAGGAACAACAGTGCTGTGACAACTTGCTACCTTTGTTATCCTATAACACTGTATGAACATTATACAATCTCTAACTCAAGGTATGAAAGCTTCAGCTGGGTTATTCTCCAAGTTGTCCTATGTTATGATTCAACACTCTAGTTTGCCTTTACAAAACCTTTGTGTTGACGTTTAATTAAAATCTAAAGTACACTGATATTTTTATTCAATAACGTGGCAGAATAATTGCTGATACTAAAGAGGATGAATGGTAATTGTCTCTGAATCTGCATTTACTAAAAGGATACTGCACTGTGGAAACTTTGATCAATACCAATTGCTGCTGTGGCACATTTGTCGATACTGTCGTTAATATTTAGTCCACACTCAGACTCTCTGCTTTACGTCCTTTATCTCTTTTATGTCTGTTCTCCGAGAGAGGTATGTATTCTGGGATTATTGCTCTTCTACATCAATGGCTGCCCATTTGGGATGATTGGTTAAGAAATAAAAGTCATTGCATTTGCCATCACCCCATTCTCAGTGTCAACAGCAATAATGCTACAATTTGAAACGACTCAAGGGAGTAACAAGCTTGTTGTGTAACAGAGTGCAGGGTAAAAACAATCTTTTTTTAAAGTGATTGTTTTGGCTCTTAACCAGGCAATAATTGTGGAAAACAGCTCATCTCTTTCCCAGAAGGCCTCAGCTCCAGTTGTTTCTAGTTAGTTAGAAACCCACATAATGGCAGACTGTATTAGTCATTGTCTCTCAACCAGAAGGTTGGGGGCAGCAACATGTCCGATGTGTCCTTCGGTCAGACACTTAACAATGAATTGCTCTCACTGCTTCATCTGCAGTGCATGAATGGGATTAGTTACTTCAGATGGTCTTATTACATAGCGACCTATGTGTCGGTGTTACATGCAGTGGACAGTACTCAAGTACTTTGAGTGGTCAGAAGACTACATAAGCTATATAAGCTTAGGTCCAGTTACCATTTGTTTACATCTATGCTAATAATAATAATAGTAATAGATTTTAAGAAAGAGAGAAAAAACAAAGAGAAATTATATGCATTCAACTCATCAATGAGCTTAATTGAATTCTAATCTTTTGATGCTGATGAAAATTTCAACAAGTGGGGCATCTAATAATTTAGGTTATTGTTCCAGCTTGAGCAGGCGTTTCTGTACATTTACAGCTCTTAAACTAGTTTTATAGATGTGTCTGACACCACGTGAGTGCAGCTATAGCACAACTAGTGACGCGTGTCGGTGGTACACACAATTCGACAGGCTTTGGTGCGCTTGACAAAGTGCAGTCTGAACGCAAACCAAACCAAAAGAAAAATGCAACAATGTTAGCCCTGAATCGCACCGAGTCCACCAAACTTTATATGTGAAAGCGTGTACACGGCGTTAGGAAACGAGAAGCGATCTCTCAGAGGAAAATGTGGTTTACAAGTGAACTGAAGATGTGAATATGAATATAACTTTTAAAACAGCCATCTTATTTTACTTGATATTTTATATGAGTCAGTGAATAACCAAAGTTGTACAGAATAATCCCGTCAGGACCAAAATGATAGAGTGAATGTCAAACCATCGCCATTGCTGTTCCTTTAGCCCCTGCAGCTGGTGTGGCTAAAAACTCATTGCATTAATAATAGTCTTTACACATTGTTGCAACAGCTTTGGCCCTTAGCTATACTGCAGTTCTGCTGGAGAGAGATACAAAAAAAATCTTTGTGGGGAGGGACCTCTCTTGCAGAGCTTGTCAAATATGCTATTTCATTTTTGTGCATTGCAGAAATTGGTGGGTTGATTGCTGAAAAGTAGTCAGAGGCACATGAGCACAGCGAATTGATTTATAATCTGTGTCTCAGTAACTCAAAAAACTGTCCTCATGTCTTATAGAACTATAGGTTTTTTTGTTTCTTTTTTCAGACATGATATAAGGGTGGCTGTAACTCTTTACCTGACAGTTTCAGCGAATGTCTCTCGCCTTCTTTAAAGTGTCTCACTGACAGCGTGTGACGTGTCAGTGAGACACCTGCGGCACACCCAGCGGGGCTGTCAGATCTGCTGGTCCAACCAGCCCACACCAAAACGGCAGTGTCGTGGCCAAGCCAGACTGTCAAGGTAAAGACCTACATCCACTCTTATATCATATGTCTGAAAAAAGAAACTAAAAAGCCCATCGTACCAAAAGGACTAATGAATGTTTTTGAGTTTTTATGAGGAAGATTTGGAGACAGCTGTGTCAGAAAACTATGCAGACTAGAGAACTATGCAGACTAGAAAAACTGGAAAGGCATGCTTCCACAACCACCTAGTTTTCAACCTCCCATTCAAGGTGAGGATTTAATACTATCAAGCCTCAACAACAAGAACCCGATCCGATCCAAAAATGCGAGAGAAAAAAAAAACAGAGCCAAAAAAGACCTACACAAGGAAAGGATAAGAGGAACAGTAAACACAATCAACAGACAGAATGCGCAAATTAACGAGGGAATTAACAAGGAAGTTGTGTTGCTAAATCCACATACATCCAACTCAACAACATCATTTACAGTCAAAAGAGGATTTCGCCATGGGGGACCCCCTCTCCTGACCAAAGGACCACCACCACTCAAACCCACCCTCTGGAAACGTTATGTTGATGACATCCTGGGGGAAAAAAATCAAGATTGGACACACTCAACCCCTCACTGAACACCATGGACACCACAGGAAATTCACACATGAGGAGGAGCACAATAGAAACTCTCAGTAATCAGAACACTATACGAAAGGACCAGTTTCATCATGGACGAGAAGGACAGACAACAGTAGAGCAACACATGCTGCCAATACCCCATGTGGGCCATCAATAGAGGAAAACAACAGGTCAAAAACAGAATGCAACAAAACAACAAAATACAAAGAAAGCATTAGAAGTCCAGGACAGTAACAAAACCACAATCACTCTACCATACTTTCGCGAGATCACAGAACCAATACAAAGCATCATGAAAAAACATAACATTGGCACTGCAATAAAACCACACACCAAACTACAACAACTTCAGGTACACCCCAAAGACAAAATTGAGGGGGGAAAAGTGCAATGTCATTTACCAAATACCATGCAACTCTTGCAATAACACACACATCAGGGAGACAGGAAGACCATTTCACACAAGGAAAAAAAGAAAACCAGAAGGAATGTGAAAAGGAAACAGCAACATGACTCACACGATCACTAAAGGAAACAGCACTAGAGGAAAATCTCAAATCAGCAATATCTGACCACTGCAAAAGAAACATCATGGACTGGGACGGGGCCAGGAGTGGCTGGACTTCCACGTAAGGCTGCACAACAGCGCACATACTGTACGCCACACTGCTGCTCTGATACATTCTTATAACATTTTTAAATGGGACAGAGGGTGGAGACACACTGACCAACACCAAGCTCTCCTGTGTGCACGCTCCCTCCAATGCACGTTTTGTGTCATCCAAACAGAAATAAATATTTACACCATTTGAGCTCACATATCAGTTCACATCCTGTCGACAACCCTTATTATGTGCCACGCATCGAGCAAAACGTGGCTGGACCACAATGTCTTTGAGACAGAAGATTAAGAAAACGGGCTTCCTAAACTACAAGAAGTTTGAGATCCAGGTTATTTTTTCATCAACTGAATGGTAACTTCATGACTTCCTCTGTCTGACAACGGATCAAATGTTGAGCCTCCGTTCTCCCATCAGCGGTCCACTTGGCTTTCAGAGTTGAGCTCATAAGTCAATAACATATTCCTGTAAAGACTATGTGATGCTACAGTTTGATTATTCAGTCATTCAATTGTGTACAGCTACAAGAAGGTTTGATATTTGATCACCTTCAGGGTCACACATCTTCTCTTCTATCACTCCACGTGTGGAGGCTCGTCTGCTACCTTAAGAGAAATCTCGCTCCTGTACAGAGTTAGATTTGGTGAATATTGTGTGGTTTTGTTTGAGCTGGAGGTCACGAGACTTTGGAGAAGTCATGTTCTGAATGCCATCCTAGTAAGATGGTATTTTCAAGTTACATTCAATGTTTTTGGGAGTTTTGCAGAAGACAGTTTCTATTGATTGGTCCTGGTTTGTTTTTTTGCCGGGGTCAATCAATTACATGTCGGTTTTTCCTCCCACCATCTCACCTTTGGTACACTACATTAACCTTGAGGTGTTTTAGATTTTCATACGTATACTGCAATGTGCTGTTAGACTCCCTATGACTCCAGCTTGAGTTTATTTGAATTAAAAAATCAGACAATAACTGCACACTTTCATTTCACAGGTAAACAAACACAAACAGTGCAGGTATTAATGCCGTCACAGGTCCTGAAAGGTCACATGTGGTGATGAATTAAATGTTTGTTGGAGCAGCTTTTGCTGTGCAGACTTAGTGTCATGGTTTGTTTCTGTGTTTCATCTTGTTTTAGTTTTCATTCTGTCCATAGGGTTCCGTTTGTTTCACTTGTGTGCTTAAATGTTTCATAGTCTTGTGTTTACTTTAGTCTTTAGTGTGTTTCTCCGTGTCCTCCTATGTTGCCTTTAAGTTTATTTCCTGTGTTGTGTTTTAAGTCTAGTCTTTAGCGTTTCCTGTTTTATTATGTATATCTCTGTGGTTTTCCTCAGTCTCTTGTCGGTCCATTGTCTTTCTCACTCTGTTTTGAGTGTTTGTCGTTGCCTGTTGTTTGTTCCCTGCGTTTTTTTGGATTTACTTTGTTATTCTCCACCCGGTCATTCAAGACATTTTGGATTTAGTGTTCGAGTAAGTTTTGTTTTTTCTTTTGATTAATAAATAATATTTTTGTTTCCCTGCAATTGGGTCCTCCCTCCCATTTCCTACCTCCGATCGTGAGACAATGGACCGACAAGAGACTGAGGAAAAACACAGAGACTAAATAGACAGTTAATTGGACACAGGTGAGACTAAAGAGACAGGTGAGGACAATAAGGGTAATCAGACAGGAGGGAAACACAAGGAACAAAGAACACAAGACCAGAACACTAGAGAACAAGTACAAAGTAAAACTCAACACTGACAACACCACCAAAACCAGATATTACAAAATAAAACAGGAAACACCAAAGACTAAAGTAAACACAATACTATGAAACATTAAAACACACAAAGGAAACAATCAACACTTGGAAACAAATAACACTAAGGACAGAATGAAAACTAAAACAAGATGAAACAGAACCAAACCATGACACTTAGTCTTCCTTTGGTCCTGGTTAATGTTCTGTCCAGCACCCAGTACTCAACAATTCCTTGCTTGCAATGTACTTGCTTTGTAAAACAAAAGACTGGAATTGGATAATAGGAAAGAGGACAGATGTGAAAGGTTTAAAATGTTTACATTTTGCTGTGGCTCAGTTAGTAGAGTTGGTCATCTCTCAACTGGAAGGTCAGGGGTTTGATCCTCAGCTCCTGTCCAATGTGTCCTTGGGTGAGACACTTAAATCTGAGTTGCTCCTGCTGCTTTGTCAGTGTCGTATGAACGTTAACGTATGGGATTGGCACACAGCAGCCTCTACCATCAGTGTGAGAATGGGTAGGACCTGCACTGTAAAAGTGCTTTGACAAGTCAGAAAACTAGAAGGCCATTTACCATTTATTCACCCAGCTATCAGACCAAATAAAATACGACCTTACTGTTGAAATAAGGCCAGATAGAAGTGTTGCAGTTCACTTTGGGTGCAATTAAAGTATTTCAGCCTCTCTTTCAGAACAAGCAAATCATAGAACTTTGTCTCATAATGATAGAAGTTAGTTGTATGATAAACTTGGTGCTTACTCAAAAAGTAAGGGATGGATCAAAAGTAATTCTAAATTCTGACTGTTGTAGTCGGACAAACGGTGCAGACATGAAGATTAATGGAATTATTAATGCCAACTGATCCACGTCTGACTGGACTAGATGTTTGCTGTGAAATGTTAAAGGTTGTTACATATCCAGAGATGAATTAATGACACTGTGTGAGTTGTGCTCCACCTAATTTCCCTTCAGGGATCAATAAGTTAGATCTTCACCTTCTGTAGTTTCAAGGTGCTGTGACATAAACATAGATTAGGGTGTCATCAACATAAAGTCTATTAAGAGCCTCAGCACTGACCTGTATAAGGCTAAAAATACTCTCTGTGGAAGTTGCTGGGGACCGGACCTTCTGGTTAAGAGACAGAAAGGTTGAGACGACTCTACTAACTTAGTCTCCCCAAAAATAGAGTGAAAGAACAAAGCACTGCTTCAGTGGTCTTTTGTGGACCAAAAGATATTTTTATTCTCCTGGGAAATAAAAGCACATCTCTGCTCTGCTTTAAAAATAAAAAGGAAGGATTATTTTACTTACCAATGATTGTACTGTATTACAACACCATATTACTGTAATACATCACTTCATTTTCCAGTTCCTGCAACATGTCCACATTGTCAAGAATACTAATTCAGTAAAACCAAAACAAAAGTTTCAGAAGTATTGCCTCAGCTCCAAACTTTAGGGCAGCATGTTTCCTCAGGCAAATCATCACTGAGGGACTACAACTTGGATTGTGATGTGCAGCTGTGTGTTACAGAATGAAAAATCTTAACATGAATGTTTATTTTTCTTAATACGTTTGCTATATTCTTGGGATATTTATCATTTTAAATCTACTTATTGGTTATTTGCCCCAACCATCTTCCTGTTAGCAATATTCACCACTTCCTGTCTTTGTTGTTATCGTTCCTTAATCGCTGATGCTCACAAGATCTCTGGGAACAAATAAACTGAAAATAAAAATAATAATATTGCAACATAGTTATCTTCAGTGTCTACCCAATTTGCTTAATGTTTTAACCAAATGACAGATTTTTGGTCTAGGAATGTCCTTCAAACCACGAGTAAACCATTTTAGCCTCTGTGTATTCATTCAGTTCCTGCTATTCTTTTCACATGAATAAAACCTTCTGTGCTGCTGCTGGTTTTAACCTGCTGTGTATTGTTTTGCTGAAATGGCCTTGAGCACTATAAAGCTACAGAAACACACTTGTGGGGGTTAATGGAGTCCAAGAGAAAAAAACTTACACTTTTCAAATGGATTTTTTAGACTTTGAAACTTGCAAATGTCAGAAAGGAAAATCAAGTCCAAAGTAAAAGATGTTTTGTGGGGTACATTGTCCGGCTGATTTATTCAGTCTGCAGGTTCAAGAAGCAGAGGAGCATGAAGTGGAAAAGCCTTTTTCCTCTTAGACTGTATACTGGGCTGTCCCAGAAGGTTTCTTTGTATTGAAGAGACTCTGTTGGAGACACACACTTAGCTCTTTGCCAACGACAGCACGTTTAAGGTTAATGGGCTATAGCAATATATAATAGATATACTGTAGATAGTAATAGGCAGGGGTTAATAAAAATTACACCTTTTTACAATGTGAAGCAGGAAACAAGATGAAACCAATGAAGAAGAAAGTAAGAAGTTGGGTATATGATGATTGGTACAGTGGTTAAAAGGTTTGTGGTTTAATCCCAGCTCCTGTAGTCAAAGTGTCCTTGAGGGAAACACTAAATCCCACTGTACTGACTCAAATAGTCATATCGGGTATTGGTGACAATGGGACAATCTACGGTGACAAGTCACTTCAGTTCCATGCTCTTCGGTGTTTACGGCAAACATGTGCATGTACCATGCTGATCAGTGAAATGTTACATTTTGCTCGGCAGAGCCAACATAGCATGAGGGAAGCTAACAAGAAGGGCAAAGCAGTGAATGTAGTTCAAGCTTGATATGCCAACAACTCCTACGACTTCTAGCTAATGTTTCGAGGATTGGTGATTGAATCACAAGTTTCCCCAAACAGTTCATTCTGTCGACTGCATCAGAAAGATGCAAGAAACTTCCAAATGATGGTTTGAAAGTGATAAATACTGAAACCACTTAGAACATGGTGCCATTACACATCTACACTGGTATCAGATCCTTTCTGTATCAGCACATACCCAAAGACCAGGTGTCCAATTTGAGTTGCAATAATTATTCATTTTATAAAGTATTCTGGGTGAGCTGCAGTTTTATTCTGTTCCTGTTTGCTATAATTTAGGGAGTTATGCTTTTGTTTTTATTTGTTTTATCCAAAGTAAGAACGTTGTTTACTCAAACCCTCGACCCTTTGGTTGAAAGAGGACTGACTGATACTTTAGTGTTTTGGACAATGTTCACCCTGAGCGATTATTTGCTCAACCATGTTGTAGTTGTAATTTGATTAATTGTTAATAATCCATTTTAATCAATTAGAAAACATTGTTCCGTCTAGGGAGGGGCAAACCTTTTACCCTGTGTCGCACACCTCCCCGGGTGTGTAGCCTTAGTACTGATGGGCTCTTGTGAATGTGAGTGTTTGAATGGACTGATGTGACATGTAGTGTAAATGTACTTTGAGCAGTCAGAAGAAAAAGCATTGTGTACAGTAAGTGTACATATACCTTTACACTCGATGTTCTACAGTCGTCCATCTCACACAGTTTTCATTATTATCAGATGAGTCATCACGCTCTCTGAAAGTCTGAAATATAAATGTGTCTTACCTTCTCTAAATAAGTGCTCATATTCAATAAATGAAGGCAGCAAGGGGAGAAGAAAATAGAGTCCAATCCTCCAGTTAAATTACTGCAGTTATTTTAGGATGAAGAATCAATGGAATAAGTCATGAACCATTTTTCAGGGTTTTACTTCATAGATGAACACAGCCACAGGGTATAGTAACAACATGGCCATCATAACCACAAAACAAATATCAACAGCAGGCGAGGACAGAAAGTCTGACAAAATCAAAATCACTGCATCTTCATAAGAAAAGACATGTGCATGTCTGAGGATTCTGTTATCACCATGTGGCTTCCAGGAAGATTACATTACACTGACAATCTCTTAATAAATCATTATATGACCTCGAGAAGAATAAATTAAGCCTTGCACAGTCTCAATCTCTCTATTCTGTCTGGCTAAAAGTGTCAGCTTCCTCACTTGACTGCTAATCTTGCACACCAAAACATACTTTGATGAAGCTTAAATTACAAAAAACTTTTAATCAAGACTCTAAAAAAGATTCTGAGCTATAGGCCTGATGAGTCTGTGCCTCGCAGCGAGAGAATCATCTCTCTATGGTATTATAATACCCGAAACATTATTAGGCTGACGCTTCCCTTAAGTATGTAGAAAACACTGCTTCATGTTGAATCTGTTGTCGCATGTGTTCATGAGTTTTAACATACTTCAGAACCTAAAAGTACCGACCTCCGAGAAGTGATGGCGTAGAGACATAAAGTTTGTAAAATGTGAAAAAGAAAAGTAGCTGTTTCTGAATTATTTGAATTTGTAATGATCTACATTAGTTCAGTAAATGTGCTTACTAATAAATGAACAAAACCTTTAATGATGTAAACATACATTAGATGTATTCAATAGTCGTTTTGAATATCGTTTTTAAGTATCTTCTTCCTGTTTAAGTGCTTTTACTTTAGAAAGATACAGTATGTTGTACTCCATTCTCACCTCTGACCACAAACCAGTCTAAACAGAGTGAACATTCACCATTATACTGAACGTGTCCAGTACGCTTGACCCTAAAGTTTGGTTCATGTGATCCGTGTGAACGCAGATGTCTTTGTACTTGAACACCCTGCCTGAGTCTGCTTGAAGATCACGGGCCTCGTGTACGAACGGGGCGTGTGCAGTAAAATGTTGAGAGTCTTGTGATTCACGGAGACGTTGGGATGTAAAAAAAAAAATCAGCGCGACGAGAGAATGTGCAGACTCTGCTGCATACTCTGTCATTTGACAGTGACAATCCGTATAGATCTGAATCTTGCTATAGATTTGCCTCTGTGGGATATTGAGGCAAACATTTCTCCTCATTATTTAAGAAGGTCTCTGAGCGGCTCGATGGATATTATAGGAGGCGTCTCAGAAGTAACAAAAACATCCACAGTTAGCAGGATGGATTTAGACAGCGAGTTGTTGCCATGGTTGTATTTTCTTCTGTTTCTTGCAAATCAAATATGTTCACACTGCCCCCTGCTGTATTGACTGTGTACACACACACGTGTATTCGGGCACAGAGCGATGTAATGAATGTGAATTTAACGCAGGCCAGTGAGGGAGAGGGGAGGCAGCAATCTTTGGCACTGTAATCTACCTCATGCGAAGATGCCCTGAGGTACTTCACTTCTCAGCTTTGTAATGGTGTGAGGGGACGATGTGGTGGACTTCTTAAAGGGGGACGCGTGGATTATGCACAGTATGTCGGGGTTTACCGGTTGTCTGTCAGCATCCCACACTTTTTCCATTCTGTCAGCCCTGGACGTACTTTTTCTTCTCTTCAAAACTTTTCTCTTGTTTTGATAAAAAAAGATTGTTTTGGGTTCTTTACCCTGTTTGTAGTGCATCCATACACACACAAGCTTTTTGGCATTGTTCTGTCATCTGCTAGCAGACAGAAGTGACAGAGAGGTTCTTTCAGGCAAAACAAACTCAATGGAGAGCAAAGGATTGTTTTTCTCTGCAGTGGGGGTGAGACTGTCTCTATTCTTTGAACATCAATAATTCTGCAACTCTCAGTGGTGTTCTGTCAAATTGATCGGGAAAGATGATTACATATGAATCATATTGAAAAGAAAACAAGTAATATTCAGAGAGGAGCTGAAGTGAGACACACGCAATACGAGTTCTCAGCACAGCGTGAATCTAAAAGCCCTTCGGCTGAGAGTTGTCGCCGCATCTCACTTTATTGGACATATTCTGACTTTGCGTGCACATGCATTGAGTTTTCTCTCTGAGTCAACAGGGTGGTTCAATGATGCTGCGTTTAATCTGAAAAAAGGATTTGGCACGTTGCTTTGAGTGATTATTCGTGGAAATATGGGCCACTTGAAGAAGATAAGTGTCTGATCATCTTAGCCGCTTCTCTTATTTTAATGGCATACAACACAAAAACCATTGAAACAGTGCAAACCACACTTTATACAGTAATGAACAGAATACAAAGTAAACAAATAACAGCTGGGTTATATAAATATTACTTGACAATCCTTGTTAGGATACACACCAGTGTATTGTTTTAGGACCCAAATGCATGACTCAGAGACAGGAGTACAATTTAACAGGGTTCTTTAATGGTGAACACTTAAAGAGTAACGAGGGGGTGAAGTGTCTCCTGGGGATCCGTGAGGCTGTGTCTGTGCTCTCCGTGAGTGATTCCCAGTGAAGATCCAAGTGTCCAAAAACAAGTGTTGGGAGTGCGGGGCAAACGAGCAGCAGGCAGGCAGGCAGGCAGGCAGCAGGTGAGTGACGTGTCCTTGATGAGTGGAAAGACACGAGGGAGTTAACCTGGAGGCTAACAATAATAACACTAAGAAAACTACACTATGAGCGAGCCACGATCCAAGAACTACTGTACCACATGAGGTGAAGGAGTGGAGGTAGAGTCCTGGAATATATACTGGTGGTTGATGAACAGATGAGTTGCAGCTGGCTGCCACGCCCCCACTGATTACACACAGACTGACAGGGGAATGAGATACAGGAGGATCAAGACAGACGGGGGGGAAACAGACAACACACACAGTTGGCAGGGCACCATGCAGAACTGAATCATAACAGTCCTTTTGATATACAGAGAGGAACTCACATCATCTTACACCGAGTCCTAACAGCAGCAGGCGTGGGATGTCAACGTCACATGTTCACACTGCATCCATCAAAAATGTTATTCTCCGCACTGTGTTTAGGTCCCACCCGTTGTAAACACTTGAACATCTTTTATTTTGAAGGTGGACAAACAGAAGTGTGGTTTGTCTTGATGAGCTGTTGATTAAAATGACAACAGCTCGTCAATAAAGAGCCTGGTGAGCCCAACACATTGTTTGTTGACAGAAGTCAAAGCTCAACATTTCAATGACAGATGTGGATATTAGAACAACTTCTGTTAAGGAAGAAAATGGAGGGCCAGTTGGGAAAAAAGAAATGGGTGAAACACTCTCACTGCATTACTTGCAGGCAATTATGAAACTTCAGTAAACAAAAGAATCGAGAAGATTTTGCGAGTGGCTCAGGTCGCACACCGTTATTCCTGTAAAGACATTTTGACCTTCATTAGGGTCATCGTTAAACACCAGCTCCAGCACTACACATAGTGAAACAAACTACTCAAAACAAACTAACTTATCCATTTCATGACTGGATTGATTGTTGCTCGTGATAAATCACAGAATACGTTTTTTTGCTATTTTCTTGCACACACTTTGATATGATTGAGTGATATTTTAACCTGAGCAGAGCGATTTACTTTGTGAAGCATATTCATCTGTCTCCCTCTCACATACACACACGTGCACACTGTCATTTTTGTATGGCCGCGCTGAGCTCTTTCCTCTTTTCTGAAAGGCGCTGTTGACTTCACGTTTGTTCTTTTCAACATGTCTGATATTCTCTGTATTTTATATCTTCCTACAGATCGTATCTTGTACCCAGATCGTCTGTGCTCCGTGTCTGCTGGGTTAAAAAACAATCTAAAATATTAAACCTGCAGTAAAAGGGTCATTCCGCCAAAAGAGTGACATTTCCGTCCCCAGCATATCATCAGTGACATGTTTTGCAGGAAGTGACATCATGTGGGCCTTCTGCAAGTCATGGCAAGAACAAAAGTAAGTAATCATTTGTTTTTCCTTAAATTTAAGGATATATTAGCTGTGTCAGAGACGGTCAATCTAAAAACTCAGTCCTGTTACCTAAATTATCTCTAAGACAATATTTGTTGATATCAAAAGTAAAATATTTAGTTAAATCTTAAGAATGTGCTCTATATACTCAAGCTATTAGCACAGATGCTAAGTTGCTAGATTTCACACAATTGCTAATTTTATGCTGAAAACTCATTGCTGTTACTCAAACAAAGAGTAACAGCACTGAGTTGGCGGTAACAGCAATGAGTAGGCTAGTGCTTTCTGATACTCTTTTCTGTTAATTAAAAGAATACAATGAATGAATTAATTTAAATAATATAATGAATGGATGAGTATTATTAGTTTACATGATTGTATGCATTTTAAATGAAATAGGCTAAAGTTGTTGTCATCTGAGATCAGTTTTGTGAATCATAGTTACAGGGACTGCTGAAAAGCAGAGGCGGTATCGAGCCAGGCGGGATGCCGATGCAGAGAGAAGGGCTGCAGAGCTGTATTCTGCACTGCAGAAAAGTGGAACCTGTCGTGGAAATTCTCCTTTGCGAGGTGGAGAGTTGCTAATTCTCAGAAGAACTTCACTTCGGCGCTTGAATCAGATCTCTTTAATAATACGTGCAGCACGGAGGAGAGGCCAGAGCATCTTCTGTCGAACCTTCACATTACAAATCCTTTTATGCAATACAGAGAGATGGGGGAGGTGACCTTACAGTTAACAAATGGTGATCTTTACATTTCTTTGAACTTCCTGTATCCTGTTTTCTGGAGACAGTGACTCTGTGATAATGAAATAACATTTACATTTGTATGGTGCTGTCTGAGAAAGAGGATGCCCTCCTGTGGTTCTCTCGCACCTCTGTTCAGACCATTTGGTGGTTTCAGGAAGTCTATGTAGTTTCCTTACAAACCTCAGTCAAGTTGTTTTTTCTGAATGAACAAGACATCGACAGAGCAGTTCAAGGAATGCCCAATGATTTGCCTCCTCTTCCATCCACCATGAAGATACATCAGACAGTGACCCTTTCCTATGGAGAACTTTCCTATAGGGATGTCAGCTGCATGTGCACAGCAGCACAAAATCTCCACTGTGAATGCTTTGCAATGCAAAGCATTTTACATTCACTCATTCGCAGGCAGTTCCTACAGCATCCTCAGACATCACAGAGTGGCAAAGGCCCGAAGCTGTTGGCCAGTGGTGTGTCCTTAAGTATGATGCTGATCTATACCCTGGAGTCATCACAGACATGAGTGAAACACATGTTGAGGTCCGCAGTATGGCCAAATTAGAGGTCAACCGGTTTTTCTGGCCAGCCCGTGAAGATATTCTGTGGTACCGGTTTGATGATATTGTGTCCCTCATCAATCCCCCTAAACCAGTCACATCACGGCACGTGGACATTGAGAAAGAAATCTGGGGAAAGCTACAGAAAGTCTTAGAAGAGATGTAAAGAACCAATACAAGCCAGTATAGTTTACACACACCTACACCGATATGTGGTGCAACACACACGCACACACACAGACACGCACGCACGCACACATACACACACACAGTTAGTTAGTGGGGCTTACACACACACACACACACACACACACACACACACACACACACACACACGCACACACATATATACTCATTCCTGTTACCAATTTTCATTCCTGTTACCAAATGTTTTTTTCAAAAATAAAGAAAATGAACTGTATTTTTACTTTTTTATTGGCTCTAACAGTTGTCTGATTGCTTAATGAAATACATGCTCAATCTTTGGATTAAATTTGTTTGTTTTATGTCCTCTAAAGGAAAAGGTTTGATTTGCATTCTTAGAAAAATACTCTGGTCAAAATATAGTCATTTTTTGTCATAAATATTAGCATTTTTATCATGTAACCAAACATTTCTTTTAAATTAACTCTTTTTCTAAGGGAAAACAATGTATGTGATTGATATTCCTTTAAACATGGTTTTAAAATGGCATTTGTCTTTTGGTAACAGCAGAGAAAAAAATGCAATGATAATAAACTTTCGATAGTTGCAATAAATAAATAAACAAAAAAGTAGCCTGAGATTGACCAGTACTCATTTTGAATGAGTTAATGTTTATATTATTAAAATCTATATTGAAATGGAATGAAAAATTAATTTTAATTTTGAAGAGTTACGATGTGCAAATTGCACTCTTTTGGCGGAATGACCCAAAAAGTAACAGAGCAGTGTCAGCTACACAGCGGCACTATGTCAACAAACTGTTGTCATGGAGACAGGACGGATCAGCAGCGCTTTTCTTTTCAGCACTCAAACGCTTCATGCTCACTCTCCTGAGTGCAGATAAACAGGAAGTGAGTTTGGTCCGTGGTCACTAAACTTTGGTGACATATTGCTCGCTGTTTTGGCGGGGGACTGCTCTGATTGGTGAAAGTCACGGAGAAAACTATTTTGGTTGTTTTGGTGATTGGACAAAATTGCAAGGTCGCCCAGAAATCACAATCGCAGGGATTGGTTGAATTTGAGTGAATTGTTGCGATCATGACTTCCTGGAGGAACTGAAGTTTCTTTTATTCTGAAAATGATTTTGTGCTACATTGTTACTTCTGATACTTTGAGGAAAGCAGTGATCCATCTGTATTACTGTCAAATCTCTGCTAATTACAATCTTCGAGGATTGCAAACGTACTTTAAAACAAATCTCAGAATAATCATCCCCTTCCCGAAGTCCTCCTCTTTCCCTTCTTCACTGGTTCACACAGAGTCGATGCTGGACTATGTCTCAGAAGAAAAGCACAACAACCGCAGCAAATAGGTTTTATTCGCCTCCAGCTGGCGCTCAAACATGTTCAGTCCTTTGTGCATAATTTCACTTCTTTCTTTGTGAATCTTCAGTTCAAAGAAATCCCAAAATTATTGCAACTACTTCCCGCACTTCGCCCGCCATCTTTGTTTTCTCTCAAGCTGCTTTCCACCGTGAGACATTTTGCAACATTTCCACTTTAGAGAGTCAGGACTGTTATTGTGGGGAGAGCAGTGAAGTGTTCAAAACCGCACAGCACAGTACACACTATAAAAAATAAACTGTTTAATGTGTTCACTTTCACACATTTTCAACTTCTGCTAATGCAATGCAATGCAAACGAACAGCATGCAAATGTAAAGATGGTGCAAATGGGGACTTAAAATTGCAGCTGGTTATTTATTAATATCAGAGAGTCCTGCGCTCAAACAATCTCCTTGCACCAGCAGTGACGCAGCAGTGAACACACACTCATTTAATCACACACTTGTTTGTGTTCAGTCGGCGTTCTAATCAGGAGCTACTGACAACCTGTTGAGGCTTTAATCCTTAAAGTCCCTTTCAATCAAATGACTCAATGTTCTTGCTGGCAGGTTAGTAACACACACACACACACACTTGTGGAACAATCATTGATTTCATTCGAGGGACCACATACAGAAGAGCTGCAGAAATCCATCAGCTGTGAAGGTCAGCAGCAGGTCTTTTCTATCACTCCCTGTGCCACACACTGCTGGGCTGAAGTCACTGTGGAAGTATGGATTGAAGAGCAGCTGAAGGACTGATACATGTGAAGTTTTCCATTTAATAGAAGATTAGAGAATGTGTTTTGCTTGTATGAAACATGCTCTTTGATTATCTCTCTTTGAAAGCTCCACTGGATTAACTCCAGGACAAATGCTAATCAAGCTAAAACAGCCAGAGAGCTGAGTGCCCGCTGTACTTCCGGAGGGGAGCCCTGTTGTTTGTCTGCTCTATCAGGCTGCAGATGTTCTTCGCTCGGCGGTGGCCGATGTTGCTGTGTGGGTCGTGGTGGGCGGATAGCTGCCAACAACAAGATCAACAAATACAAGGCATGCAGTATCATGAATAGTTTGTGACTTTTTACACCTTTAGCAGCAAACTGTGTAGTTGTTTTAGTTTTGTCCCTTTGCTCAGGCATTCACTGGCATCATCATTACCTTTCCTTTTAAAGCCACTCAGAAGCAGGGCTGTCAAAGTGTGCAAATGAACACGTGTCATTCATGGGTGATTGGACACCTGTTTTTATTTGACTTTCCCATGTATGTAAATGTTTACAAAGTTAGTGATATTTCAGGGGTGGCCATTCCCCCCCCCCCCCCTTGATGGTGCCACTGCAAATTTGGTAACACATTTATTGTTACCATTTTACAAAAAAAACAACAACCAAAAAACAGTAAAATCTAAACTGGTTTAAGTGATGAAGAGATGAAGAAAGAGAAGTCTATGGGAGGTGGTTTAACCAGGATTTGCTGGTCATGCAACATCAAGAATAGTTTTTCAAAGTAAAAGCCCCTCTTTTCACAACAAAAGAGTAGAACATGGATACCACAGTAACATTGACATAAAGTAAACACCATGCAGTAGATGGTTGAACATCACCTCTTGTTTCTTTCCATTTTATAAAGTGATGCCAAAATACCCCTGTGACGGGCGCTTACCTGCCGTGTTGATGATGTCACTTTGAGCCAAGATATAAGATAGATTTGAGCTGGCTGCAGGATCTGGAGAATTGATGCCATAGATACAATCAGCGGTGAGGGGAACGCCAAGAAAACATCACATTTGATTCGTGCTGAGGAGGAAAACAAACCACTAGACACATTGACCAAGAGCTACTGTCCTTCTGCACGACAGATAACTGAAAAAAAAAAAAAAGAAAATCTAAAGTTTTA
This sequence comes from Symphodus melops, assembly GCF_947650265.1. Classification (NCBI taxonomy): domain Eukaryota; kingdom Metazoa; phylum Chordata; class Actinopteri; order Labriformes; family Labridae; genus Symphodus; species Symphodus melops. The sequence continues at coordinate 5,254,569 of NC_136697.1, forward strand.
TATATTACCCATCGGAAGCACGAAGTAGAGAGACAATACAGGCTGCAAGCATGAGATGATGAGCTCCGTCACCAGTGGGATCCAAAATCTAAATATGTGTGTGTCTGTCGTCAGCAGCACTTCAGTACAGTTCACTTAAACATTATGTTCACCTTATCCAAACAGTGTAAGATTGTTTCAGAGTGTTAGACAAACTGAGTCCTGAACAGTTAATGAATAAACAAGTCAATAATTTTATTTAGTGTTAATGATTGTCCAGACCTGATGTTATTTTAAGTGTAATTTATTGATAGTACATATTTTTATGGATTTGTTCATCTTGATAAATTTGTGGGTATATCTTTTAATTGTGTCAGCCATGTGAGAGTAATTCTTTTAGGTTTGTGAAGCTGTAATACATACGTGTGTAAAATATCTCATTACAGCAGCAGAGTTGTATTTGGTTTGGAGCCAACGGTCTTCTGTGTTTTAGCCTAATAGAGAAGTGCACAGAGTCAAGTGTTTGTGGGCTGTGTTTCTAGCAGAATATAAGGAACTCTGTTTAGAAGAATACACAGCCAGTGATCGTGAGATCCTGGTCAGGACGAGGTCAGTCCTGGTCATCAAGCATGTTGTCAACTATTGTGAGATCTTGGTCAAGCATGTTTGAGCAATTATGGGTGATGTAGTTATGTTATTTGACCATGGCTAAATAAATCTAAGATGATCCACAAGTCTGTTTGACAATGTTCTCCTCATTCAGATAACACAGAGAGAGACTTCACCTTCATCAAATAGTAAATGTTTTATCGTCTCTGACCAGGTGATCTCAACCACGTAGCAAAAGATATCCCGTTCAGTTCAGTTTATAAAGATATGTCTCTTTGTCTGCCGAAGGAAATGACTATAGGACATGAGTCTACATGTCTATTATTGGTGGCTAGGGGATACGATTGTTTAACCTTATGAGACCAACATCCATCCGCACTACAGTTTGTAGCAACACTCACATTTATGGACAGCTCAATAATTTTTTTTTTTAAAGTTTTCTCTGGTTTTTCTCTACTTTGCTAATCCAGTTGAGCAAACGTTACAATCCGGTGAGATGAACACTTTTATTTTAATAAAGAAAAGACTGTTGTTCAAGAAAAAAACAGATTTAACGTTTATTTTAAATTGAAAGTTTGACCCATGTCCCGTCTGTTAACATGGAGGAGGCGGGGTCTATGACCTATACTTCAGCCAGTCAGCAGGAGGAATTCAAACACATTTTGGCTTCACTCAGCTGTTGTTCTGTCCATCTTTATATATCATAATACATCTCGATGTTAGGACATATTCAGGAGTGGCGTTCGTGAAGAGGACAATAGACAACCTGTAATCTGTAATCCTAATTGACAACACGCTACTGCAACCAGATTTGATGTTGCTGCTAAAAACTCTAATTAAACATGTCTGTTTTGAGATGTTTGCTGTGTTGAGTGAGAACATGATAATCAATAGAAGTGGTCTGTGCATCAGCAAAGGGTCGACTTTGTCATTTGAAAAAAATAAAAAAAACTTATTTTGCTTTCCACTTTCGGACTGTTTTGACCATAATTGAATGTTCAAGTTCACAAAAGGTCAGGAAAGGAGCGTTTACAGACTCTGGTATTGAGTCATGGACGTCCTGAGCCTTGAGGGACACAGTTTGTAAGTCATATATTTCCAAAAGATGTCCATCTCTCTCACGACTGTTATGCCTCGTCTTTGTCTCCAGTATTCCTGTGCACATTTATTCATGACCTGCTGTAATGTTACACTCGATTACTCACTGAGTCGTCTGGCTTGATGTCAGGCAAAGTGGGGAATAAAGGAAGGATACTGAGGATAGTGGGCTGTAACCTTTTGGCCCGTTTTGTTGTTTGCTTGGTTTGATTGTTGATTACTGTGATTAAACATGTGCTCATTATGATGCATGAATTAAAGACCAGAAGCCAAATCATCATCAAAGTCATTCATGACTGATGATTTGGCAAATATCCCCTGACAACTGACAAATACCGGCTGTGAGTTGGGAGTTTGTTCTTTTTCTGTTTTGACTTCTTAAGGTTAAAGGGAACGATACTCTGGAGCAGACTGGGCAAACTACGGTCTGCGAGCCACACCCGGCCCGTTGTGCGTCCCTGTCCGGCCCGCGCAATGCCAATCATAAATCAAAAATATATACTGTATATTTATGCCGTGCATGCAATACAACTCAGACACTTTTATTTTGAAAGACACTACAGACCACGCGTGAGTGAAGGTAAACGGCGTCGCTAGCATAGCTGCAAACCCAACAAGGGGTGTTTACAAAACGCTACACATCCAGAGATACAGCCGTCAGGACGAGTTGGCAGAAACAGTAAGAAGGGGAGTTTATTAAGGAGTTTATGAACGAGTGTTTATTGGACCCTGTTGCACTGATGGAGAAAAAGGAGCACCTGACAACGTGTCACTCTCCGGACGCACTGTAACGAGGCAGGTCGAGGAAAACGCTGCAAACTTGGAGCTTCAGCTGAAGGACAGAGCGGCTGACTATGATTATAATAATGTTCAGGAGATGCTTGTCCTCTTTGGATCTAACTACATATGTGAACAGACATTCTCAGTGATGAAGTTCAACAAATCCAAACACAGATCTCTATCAGTGATGAGCACCTCTCAGCTGTCATTCACATAGAGCCACCTCAGACATTCAGACACATTTAAATGTCCATGCTGAAGCCCAAGATAGAATCAGCTTTATTGGCCAGGTATGTTTAACAAAAAGAGAATTTATTTTTGGTACACTGTGCTCTCTGTGTACAATGTAAATATTAAATAATAACAATTAGCTAAAAATGTAAACAGGTAATTAAAGACTAATGAGTACAAGACTAAAGACAAAGAGACTGGATGAAGATAGACTGGATGTGAATAAATGAGATGAACAACATTCAAAGTTATTGTTTGGACTTGTTAAAAGGTTGGTCTTTGCTTGTAAAGATAACAAAGTTAAAAATAAATTGCACTAAATTTAACTTTTTTTTGTGTATTACTTCTATAGTAGTATTTTCTTATTTGACCTGTACACCACAATTTAACAAACCCTATTTCTACAAATACTTACAGACTATTTTTATTATTCTGATTGGCAGTACCAGCTATTCAAAATATAGAATTTAGTATTTTACGGTGAGAGAACGTTGAGCAGAGTTCAAGTTATCGTTGCTGCGGCCCTCTGACAAAATGTGGATTTCTCATGTGGCCACTTGTAAAAAATAATTGCCCATCCCTGCTCTGGAGTGTGACATCTATATGATGCTTAATGTTAATAGATAAAGAAGATAAGAACAGTGGACACAGACTAAATGCTTTTTTATCTATGATTATTCTGTGCCACATTTTTACAAGGTACTGCCGAGTTTGACCACCCCAGTCAGAAACACCTGGACACAGCACCAGTGTCCTATTGGGTAGAACGTCTGGGCTGTCGTCCTCTGTGCCGGCAGCCCAGGTTCGAATCCAACCTGTGGCTCACTTTGCTATTTCCTGTTGAGATGCTTCTCTCCAGCAGCCAGTTTCAACTCCACACTTACTCCACATCAGGACTTGAACCAGTGACCACTCAGGTCGCAACCCAAATCCCTTCAGACTCTGATCTTGCTGCCCCATTTGTTTTAATTATTGAGAATAAGAGAAGACCTTAAGAAGCTGTCCTAGCATGTGTTTTGTCTTATTTTATCTATTTGTTCATTTCTCCCTGTTTTTGTCAACAAAGGTCAAAACTCAGGAAAGTGACTCAACGGCAAACAATGTATGGACACGCGCAGACTCTGAGGTTTGTTCAATAGACAGCTCATACACAAGGTCTTGAAACAGTAACGCTAGGACTACCAACTGGCAACACGATGAAGGACACACTGGGCAACAAGTAGATGTGTAGGGGTGGGCGGGGCTTGACACACTGGGCCGGAACGAGAGGAGGATCTTAAGCATACAGACACGAGTAAGAATGACGTCACATGATCGGGGGGAAATGAAGAATTAAACACAAAACATGACCTTAACTAGGTTGACCCTTGTCGGGAAAGAGCAGCTGAACAAGAAGGAACAAACACATCTGTAGTCACCACACGACGTACAGCACCAGGTCTGAGAATTTAAAATAATCTCAGAGTTTTTAATCAAAGCACCGAAACTTTATTTTCTACTATTGTGTGAAAATGGCACACTTAACCTTGATTCTTTTTGAAGATCCAAAAGCTTCATGCCTGAGGCTTCTGATTTACTCACAGTGTTTGGATGAAGTCAGACTGTGGATGTGATTTCCCTGTTGGCCTGAGGACTGTGCACAGTGGACGGGCTGGCAGGGAAACACACACACCTCACTTTACAGGAGCAATACTGGCTCAGCTGACAAACTCATTTTCCCCGTGAGCTGCCTCAGCCGCTGCAAACAAGAAAAGGTTAGTGACGGCAGAGTAGCACAGCACTGATTACTCTGACAAATATGGAAAACAACTCAAGAATTATTCCACAATAACAAAAGAGTTTCCTGTCTCATACTCTGAACAAGGTTTGGAATAAAGTCGTTTTTTTTCCCAAACATGCACTATAAAAATGTCTTGATAATGTCAGGCAGGCTGCCCCTGAAATTTAGTTACTTGTTCACACATGTACCTCACAGCATGCAAATCTCCCTGTTGAATGGGAGGGTTGATGTCAGGAGGCAGAACATGTCAGAAAAAGAAGGATGAGGAAGTTGACGGACGTGGCAACAGACTGACACTAGAATAAGATTTTTTGCTTTGCCATAAATGCTTCCTGCAGTTTGAGACTCCACTATGTCAACAACTGATCGGGGCTTCCTTTCTTCTGATGGACACAAAGGAAGCTCTAACAGTGTGTGAACATGTACAGGGATTGGTAAGTAACAGATTACATGTAACACACACACGTGGTTGCATCCATTTACAAACAAACAGTACTTTGAAGTCTAGAAAGAAAAGCTTAAAAAAAATAAATGTCCTAAATGTTCCAGGATGTGTTATGTTTTAGTCATTCAAGGCATTGCTTTGCTTTTTTTCTACAACCTCTTTTATTTTGTTGTTCAGTCACTCACTGTAGGCCTATGCTTGAAAGTTTGTTCAGCCAACAACCTCTATCCTAAATGTTTGCCTTCAGTGTATGTTCAATGTATACTGCACTAAAAATGAATGTGTTCAAATAAATGTTGCACTAAAATTACAATGGTGAAATACATTGATATTCATAGCGGTGCTCCCAGTATTCATATTGATGCTGGAACTTTTAAAAGTGATAATAACTAGCGCACACACACACACACACGTCAAATAGACCTATATTTCGTCTGTCCGATGGTTTATACAACACAGTTTCCCACCGGTCAGAATTGTGACCCTGTATAAAACACATTTTTTTTAAGAGACTTTTCCATAAAAAATTCTAAAAAAATCTGATTGCTTGTTTCAAAGGGATTTTAATGACAAATAATTTTGATATTTTTGTGTCTTGGAAAAATTTGGGATTAAATGGGTTAAAAAAAAAGTAAACTGAATGGATGCCATTTTTTCTTAAAATTGCATTGCTATTTTTTTTTCCTTTAAAGCATGTTTTAACTAAATTTATCATTCCAGATAAACTGGCTAAAAGTATTTAGAATAAATTACTTTACTTGAGTAATCCAAGGGAATACATTACAGAAGACATTTAAGAACATGTAATGAGTAATCTGTAGGGGAATACATTTTATAAGTAACGCTCCCAACACTGGACATGCAGTGTCAGACTTGAAAAGAAATATACAAGCTCAAGTCCATTTACCAAGTGTCAGAACAATAACAATTAAAGGTGTGCTGATGATTACTAAAACAAGCTTTTAACTGGAGAGGAAGAAGGAGTCGGCTCTCTGAAACACAGGCCACTACCCCAGCAATATTTCCCACCTCCCATTTCAATCAGGAGAGACAAGTGATATTAAGAATGAATTTATCACAATGAAAGTGATTGACAGAATGAGATTTGACAGAACGTTTTGGCGCTTGGACTCTATGGGGTGGAAGATGCGATTTAGTGATGAAGTTCTGCTCGTCATTAGGATAGATCCCCCCCATGGAATCCAGACCCTGGTGGTGGAGGACTGATGATTTGATGAGCCCGGATGGGGAAAGATTGATGGGAGTTGCCTCTGCTCCTGAAGATGGCGGTGATGGGGAGGTGGAGGGGCGCACGAAGCCAGCTTGAAAGAACTAGGGAAGAAAAATAATCATATTTAAAAGGAGAGCTGAACAATGATACGCCGAAAACAAAGGAGGAACGCTGCGCCATTGGTTAGATGAGGTCCGGTGACAGAACAGCTGATTAACCCACGGACGGCCCAGACTGACAGCGGAAATGAGATAGCGTGAAAAGGGTGACTGAGAAACCTGATTGTGGATCACTTAAAGTCTTCCTTACTGAACTTTCGCTAAGCTTCATTTGTGGTTCAATGTATGAGTGGAGAGTGGCGTTTGACTCAACTACTCTCAGATGGACGAGAACAGCGTGAACTCATTTATGATCTGTTTAAAGAGTCAAAGATTGTCAATCTTATTGAAGGTAGTTTGTCCTTATGATAAAGACAGACTACTCTGAATATACAGGATGAAATTGATACTCTATTTTTAACTTTCATGCAATGCTTAAAATATGTATTTTACGTTGTTTTTTTCAAAAGTTTGTTTTAAGTGCCGTTTCTTATGAATCTGATTGATCTTGAAGGTTTTTTATGTCGTGTTTGTTCTCATTGTCCCCTCTCTGTTCTCTCTCTCCTGTAGGTGTGTGTGTGTGTGTGTGTGTGTGTGTGTGTGTGTGTGTGTGTGTGTGTGTGGGGCAGGTGTCTCCTCTAAGCAGCAGACGAGGCTCACCTGGCTCCACTCAGCTCATCAGCCTGACAATGAAAGCCTGCTCTTCACTCCACTACTTTAAATTGACTTCCTCGTGTTGTTTTCGCTGCCTGGTTTTGCAGCCTGAAATGTTGCTTTCTTGTGGTTCACTGTTTGTTCAGTTGTCCTGCTGTGTGCCTTGCTGCTCTGCTGCTCCCAGTGTTTCCCTTACCTGGAGGTTTTTTTTGTGCTCTCAGTCCTTGTATACAAGTAGGCAGTTATTTTTAAAGACAGGTTTTTTTCTCCTCAGTTTAAGAAAGAATCCCATCCACACACTCACATGTTCTCAAAAACATCTTCGTCAATGTATGAGCACGCCGAGTGAACATGTCATGGCAAAATGTTCTCACCATTCCTCATTAATGAAAGTAATAAGTCACACACATCCAGTTAGGTGCCTGTCTCAAAGGTCAGTATTCAATGAATAAAAGAAGGACACCGCACACTAGCTCCCTTTTCGTTAAGAGCACAGTATTAAGAGATTTAGAGTCTGAATTAGAGCACAACACATCATTAAAAACATCAGCCATAAACAACAGTGAAAAGGTGGGTCTTCAGCTTCGCTTTGAATACATCAAGGGAACAAGAAAGTCTGATATCTGCAGGTAGACTGTTCCAGAGAGTCGGAGCGCCGAATGAAAAGGCCTGCTCACCAACAGTGTTTTTGCGAACCTTAGGGACAGCTAAGAGGCCAGTCCCCTGTGAGCGAAGTGACCTAGCAGCCACATACAGGTCCATGAGATCAGTGAGTTAAGCTGGTGCAGAGCCATCTACAATTTAAAAGTCAACAGCAACAGTTTAGATGGACTGATCTCTTGGTGCATGCTCTGCTGCGACAACACCAATGTACCTGTGCTCGGCTGTGCGTCACACCTGTCCTCGTCTTGTTGTATGTTCAGCAGTGTTAATGTCCACCAGTATATGTCTGTTTTCGGGATCTGGTAACTATCATGATCAGAAACAATACCCTCATTGAACCACTCATCATTTCTGTGACGGAACCCGGCACCATCAATGGGTTACTCACCTATGGCCGCGACGAACTCCTGCTCCACCGTAGCTCACCGCTATGTAGCCGGCGGCAGCTATTCCTCCCGAGCTACGGCCAAGAAAAAGAGGGAAACGCGGAGGTGTCCGAAGCAGACTGAGGAGACGGCCCTTCAAGCCCCCTCTCCCCTCCATTATCCTCTCAAATGTCCGCTCCCTCCGGAACAAAATGGACCTGCTCCATGCCCGGTGCAGAATGGAAAGGGCCCTCAGGGACACCTGCATCATCGCCCTGACTGGACGAGTCGGTATCTGACGACGAGGTTAGCCTCGACAACTTCACCATCATCAGGTCAGACAGAACCAGGAACTCTGGGAAAACGAGAGGCGGTGGGGTCTGTCTCTACATCAACGACAGATGGTGTAGCAACATCAAAACCCACCGGAGGGTCTGTCTGCCCGACCTGGAGTTGCTCACCGTGTCTCTTCGCCCCTACTACCTTCCTCTGGAATTTCCAACTGTGGTGGTCATGCGTGTACATCGCTCCCAGCGCCAACATCAAAGTAGCATCAGAACTGGTAGCCGAGGATGCTAACGCCATGGCAGCTAGGTACCCCAGAGCTCCGATACTCATCCTGGGAGACTTCAATGCCTGCAGACTCGACTCCGCGCTCCCGACATTCCAGCAGTATGTCGACATTCCCACCAGAAGAAACAACACTTTAGACCTTTGTTATGGAAACATCCCCGACGCCTTCAGGACCAGCTCATATCCACCGCTCGGACTCGCAGACCACAACGTCATCTGTTTACTTCCGCTGTACAAACAAGTACTCAAACGTCTCCTCCCACAGTCCCACTGCGCCCCCCAATGGTCGGAGGACTCCATTGCACAACTCCAAGGGTCCCTGGCATGCACCGACTGGGATATCTTCGACGGAGATCTGAACAGCAAAGTCACTGCTATATCTGACTACATCAACTTCTGCATTCATACCACCATTCCAGTAAAAATCATAAAAAAGTACCCCAACTCAAAACCCTGGAACACCCCCGACATCAAGAATAGCCTCAGAGAAAAGCACAGAGCCTTCAGGCTCAAAGACACTACTGGTCTCAGATCAGCAAACAGAGACATCAAAAATAAAATCTTCATGGCTAAAATCCATTTCAAAGACAAACTCGAGCATAAGTTCAGCAACATGAATACAAAAGAAGCCTTCCAAATGGTAAAATCCCTCACCGGATACGAACCCACCCACAACAAAACAAAATCTCACGCCACCCACCCCCCCACTGAACTGAACTCCTTTTTCAACCGCTTCGACACACAGGACTTTTCCAAAGAGTGCAGGGAAGCTCTCAAGGCTCTACCCCCAGTAGATCCCGATGAGCCTGCCCCCTTCACAGTCGCGGAAGTGCGCCACCAGCTAAGCCGGTGTAACCCATCCAAGGCCCCAGGACCCGACGGCATCCCAGCAAGGGTGCTGAAGACCTGTGCCACAGAACTGGCTCCTATCGCCCACTCCCTCTTCTGTGAGTCATATCGGACTGCTACAATACCCCTCCTCTGGAAAAGCGCAACAATAATCCCGGTACCCAAGAAACCACGACCCTCCGACCTCAATCACTACCGCCCCATCGCCCTCACTGCCATACTAATGAAGTGCCTGGAAAAACTGCTGCTGAAGGTCATTCTCCCTTTGGTGAAACCTCATCTGGACCCTCTCCAATTCGCCTACAGGGAAAAAAGGGGCACAGAAGACGCTGTTGCTTGCCTGCTACAACTTGTCCTCCAGCACCTAGATTCCCGAGGCACCTTCGCAAGGATCCTCTTCGTGGACTTCAGTTCCACGTTCAATACCATTCAAAGGCACCTGCTCATCCAGAAACTTCACAAACTCAACACTCCACCCATTCTGATCCACCTCCTGCACAACTTCCTCAGCGACAGACGGCAAGCTGTTCGGGTAGGCACATCCACATCACCCCCACTCATCACCAACACCGGAGCCCCCCAGGGCTGTGTGCTAAGCCCCTTCCTCTACACCCTGTACACCAACGATTGCACCAGCCCCTCTCCCACCACCACCTACCTCAAGTACTCTGACAACACTGCGATCCTCGCCCTCCTATCAGACAATAACTCCACCACAGACTACCACAACACTGTCACTCACTTTTCACACTGGTGTAAGCATAACGATAGATAGATAGATAGATAGATAGATACTTTATTGATCCCGAGGGAAATTCAAGTTGTGCTCATACCTGTTTGATCCAGTCAGAAGGTGAGCTGCAGCATTCTGCGCCATCCGCAGACCCAACAAAAGAACATTACAATAATCCAACCGTGATGAAACAAATGCATGGACAAGAGTCTCAGCATCATTAAAGGACAGGATTGATCTAATCTTAGCAATATTTCTTAGGTGAAAAAATGATACTCTTGTCACCTCTTTAATGTGAACGTCAAGAGAACGAGTTCAAACAGAACACCAAGATTTTTCACTCTGTCCCTACAATAAGTGGCACAGTCATCAAGTGAGTGAAGCCGTCATACAAATGACTCAGTCTTGCTGGGCTGACAACATCAGAAGAAGTAAGAATGAACAGTCAGTATTAATCATACAATATCACAGTAATGATCAATATGAATCAGCTGTGAGTCATTCATGATTCAGCTTGAATCAAACGTGAAAAATACAGCTGGGGCTCTTCCTCATTCTGACCTGTTGTGCAAACCCAGATGACGATGTAAAATAAAATCAGCAGAGCTTCAGGGTCTGTGTTAGTGACTCACACAGCTGACACTGCAGTCACCCAGAAATAGAGTTTCCCACAGTCTCAGTCATACTCTGAACTGTGCTCACTGTGTGCACACAACCAGAGCGTGTTGCAGAGTACACCGCGGTGTGAGGCGAGCACGTCAATGACTTCTAGTCCAGCATGACAACACTTACTCGATGTATTTGCTATAAGAAAGGGCGAGCTGCAGCCACATTTACATAATAGTAATTTTACTTGCAGTAGTTCACATATTTATAATGTGAATAGTAAATGTTTTTAATTCAACGCCTTGTAATTCAACTTCTCTGTCATGACAGTCGAATACATTAGACGTCACAGTTCCACATTGACAGCTGAGTCAGGTCAGTTACAATGTTAAGATGCTTTACTTATAAAACAATAGTAATCTGTCAATTTGGCTGAACAATACAAATAATAATAAAAATCAACTTGATGTGCCAGTGGAAGGGAGAATCTGTCACCTTCTGCTGTCTGTCAGAATGATTTCCACCTGGGAGACCAAGGCAGGTTTGACGACTGTGGCAATGGATGTCACGATGGTTTTGTAACCCAGATTATTTTCTGCATTTACATATTTACAGATGTTCATTTATCATATTGAACATTTACGTAATTTCCTTAAATGCACCACCAGCACGGAGTGGAAAAAACCCCATTGCAGCATGCGTCAGAAGTTTCTATATGATTTCTTCTGACTTTACAGTTGAAATTCCTGTGTAAAAAGGAAGCTGTTAGACCTAGAGATGAATAAAATGAGTTCATGATGTGTGCCTGAGAGTTCAAAAACATTTTAGTGGAACTGACGGTGTCGTCAGTGTGAGAGAAGTTTGTTGGCAAAAACTTTCTGTTTCTCTCCTTCGATGTGAATATCCTGGCTGGTTTTATTTGAGGGGCGATTCAACACGGACCAGGTCGTCGTGGCTGTTTGAGGGTGCTGTCGTCTCAGCTGGATGCTGAACTGTGGATAATGCGCCATTTTAAAGGGCGGTAGGCGGGGGCGTTGCCAGGTCATTTGTATCGGGGCTCGAGCCCCAAATGTTTTGAGTATAGCCCCGGATATAATTTCTACAAAAGTCTTGGTAACATTTACATAACAGGTCTTCAAAATTTGAAAATGTCCCTGTCAGGTCAAGCGAGTGACTGAGTTACGTCAGCGTATCAGACGCCGACTCAAATTTCAGCGGGAGATGGTTTTAAATTTTGACAGGCTTTGGAGATGGCAGACAAGAAGGGAGTAAAGCAATTCAATCTTTTAGGATTTTTTAAGGTAAGCAATAGCTGTGAGTCTGTGTGGCAACGTCTCAGAGCTGATTAAACCTCCCTGTTGATTTATATCATGAATAATATTCGACAGTCAAACTTTATGAGGATTTGAATGGAGGTGCATTTAAACTAGAGGTCGTCTGATCCAACAGCAATTTTCCTTTGTCTTTTAGCAGATATTTTCTTGTCAGATATCCATAAAGTAAACTGAAACTCACTAATTTGAACATAAAGTGTGTAGGCACTGTAAAGGTGTGCCTCTTTAAAATAGGCAGATCCTCTACTACAAGTGTAATAATCACAAGCCTCTGAATTTTAAATAGTTTTATTTCTTTCTCTTTTTTTATCGGACTTTTATTTTAAAAACAGGATACGCTACTGGGTAAAGATCATTGAAAACACCCACACACTTATATCAAGAAGATGTAATGTCTGTGTTAACTTGATGTTTCAATATAAAACCTATATTTCTTCATAAAGTAAGAAAGAAAAAATAAAAATGATTTGAGGTAGGGTTAGGGTTAGTTAATTAATGCAGGTTATTTTTTACCCATGTTGTGTATTAGAGGGGGTAGTCCTAGCTTGAGTATAAAAGGGTTAAATACAGTATTTTGTACTATTTGTTGTGTAAAGAATAATGTGGAACCAAAAGCACAAGACCGAGAACTGAAAATAAACAAAATACAATTTATTAGAAAACAGGAGTGACAATAGATACAAGTAATATGTGACACTAAAGTGAAGCATAAATCTAATGTGACAATAATAAATGTGTACAAGCAATTAACGTGACTCTAAATGTGCAACAATAAACTAAGTGACTCTAGATGTACAAAAAACACGCGTGCAAGCCAGATGGGGACGAAAACAGATGACGAGGAACACGGGGTGAGGACGGCAGGACTGGGAACAAACTTGGAAGGAGAGAGAGAACACGAAGGGTCAAAAAACACGACAGGGAATTCACAGGGTATATATATCACAGAGTACTGAATCAACAAGAAAACATGAAGAGCTACCAACCACTGGAGATGAACAATAATCTGGCGCTGACTTCCTGGCAGAAGCCAGCTTAAATAACCTGGTGATTAGATGAGCCACACCTGTGGACACTGAATGAATAATTAGTAGACACAGAGGGAGTGACAGACAGGGAAACAAACAGACACACGTGGGAAGAGACAAACAACCCAAAACATGACACTATTAATGGAAACATTCTGCTCAAAACATAGGACAGGCATGGATACAGGATGGTATATAAAACAGGTTATATGGCTAGTTTAATCCAAGTTGATTTTTATGGTTTTGCAGAGAGTAGCAAAGATGAGCAGCAACATACTGACTCATCACTTCCTCATTATGCTAAGCGAAATTGCACTCAACAGAAGCACAATCGTCTTTCTCATCTTTTCTCCTGTTCATACAGGTTTGTGAACCTTGGACGTGGTTTAAAACTAAAGACAAGCTAAAACAACATCGAAAGGATGTTAAAGAATGTTTTTGTGAAGAAGTAGGTCATTTGTTAACACTCTGTGTTCAGTGCAGGCCAGATGGCGCTGCCGATTATAACGTGTTTTGGGTAACTACAAAATAAGAGTCTGGTTAAATATCTTCTCCAGTACATATCATTAAGTATCAAATGTTTTTTCTTGTAAGATGTAAAAGTTTATATTATTACGTTACTGTCATAGCTAAATATGTTGAATGACACAACTTGATAAAAAAAACTAACAGTTGTCAGTCTTGAGCTTATGTAGTTTGTGTTTCTCACTAGCAGTGAGATTAGGTTGAGTGATTTAGGCTTAACAAGGAAACAGGAAACTAGATGTTTATTCTGAATGATTTACTTCAGATATATTTGAACTAAAGGAAAAGTAATTCAGTTTAAGGGCAGAATGGAAATTCATTTATGTAGTTTTACACTGTACTGAGAAGTATGGTAATGGTGATTTGTGTTTTTTGATTGAAAATACTGTATGCTGTTATACAGAGAAAAGACAAAGACAAAGTTGACAGCATCTGAATATTGACAAATAATTAATGCTGACACATGTGATGTGTGATGACACATTGTGCATACAAAAGTTGGCCCAGCCTTTATGTCCTCTTGGAAAGTGGCTATAGCTTCCCTGAGTACAGTATTTTTACGATTCATTTCATCGAATCGCTTTTCAAGACAGACTTTTTCTACACCTTTGTATTTTCGTCTAATTTTCAATGAACAACGCAGTTTATGCAGCATCCGAAAATGTGGATCAGTCGCAAACCTGTTTGTTATTGCCTGCTTCTGTTTCTTTCTGAAATCTTCATCAGTCGCGTACCTGTTTGTTATTGCCTGCTTCTGTTTCTTTCTGAAATCTTCATCAGATGTAACCAGATGTAATGTAACCAGAATTCTCACCGGTTTTACGCACTTTGTACTGGTGGTTCGCAGTTTGCACGATGACAGGTATTTCTTGGATGTTCAAATAGTAGTCATAAAACCTCTTTTCATCATGAAGACGTTGAATGGTTTGGCTATAGAGAATGTGTCCCTCATCTAGTATGTTATCCAGATCAGCCTCTTTCAAGTCATGACCTTCTTGATGGTATGTCAGGAATGTCAGAGCCATGCATGAACACTGCTTATTCCTTAAAGTAGGGTCATATTTGTCATAGTCTTGAGAATGAGATGCCTGGACAGATATCACAGAGGGTGATGTGCCGTGTACCTGTGTAACATCCTCTTCCAAATGGTGTATGACCTGCATAGTGCTACTGAACAGTTGAACCTTACACTGCAGTTCCTGCAGAGCTATGCATGGAGATGCGTCCACAGGTGGACTACTTACCTCCATGTCACATACCTCATTGGCACCAGTGCTGCAGTGCACTTGTGGGTCCAGAAACCGTGGGTCTGAAGGGACAAACTTTGTCCAACGTTGCTTCGCAGCTTGTGATCGCTTTCCTTTGCGTGGCATTTTGTTATCACTAAATAATGAGATAAATAATGGTCAGATCAGATGAGTAACTAGGAAATTGAGATGCAAGGTGAAACAATTTGCAGTGATTTTTTTAATAAACAAATTGTGTATTGATTTCTGTTGATAAATCATTTTTTATTTAAAGAGCATATTGCAGGTTTAAGATTAAGTACATCAATTTTCTGTATGTTCTTCAACACATAAGTGCTCTAATTTAGAGGAGAAAGTGGCTGTTTTTAGCGTAGCTGTTTTGTTTGACAGCAATGACAAATTGTTTGTTTGACAGTCACGCACCACATACACACACATTGGGCTCTCACTCTAACTGACCTCCAGAATTTCACAGTTTTCACTCATGTTTTAAAATTGCAACTGTGGTCCCAGTCTGAATGTTAAATACAAATAAAATATATCAAAACGTGCGCCTATTTGTGCTGTCGCTCACACTCAAAACGGATTGGTGATAACATTTTTAGTTTTCAAGATATTTCAGGTTTGTCGAACAGTGGTAAACCCATTCAAATACATTCATGGAATATTCTGGCAGGTCAAAGCTGAATGTCAAGTGAGCAGCAGGTGTTCAGAGTTAGAGTGATGACATCATTGTTTCAGTGGGACAGAGTTCTGTCTTAGCTGTTAGATGGCACCATTCTTCCTGTCCCACATGCACGCACACACACTGACACAGCAAACGCACGCACACACAATCTCAAAAGTAGCCTACTGAGCTTAAAGAGCATATTGCAGGTTAAAAAAAAATGTTAATTAATATTTTATATAGTCTGTTAATGGCGGTAAAATAAGTAGGTTCTTTTTTTAATATGTTCTACAACACATAAGTGCTCTAATTTAGAGGAGAAAGTGGCTGTTTTAGCATAGCCGTTTAGAACGCGCTTTTTTTTCAACAACGCGTCATATGACGTAACGTAAGGGAGTCCCGTTCTCTGACTCTGCTTTGATCGGCTTCATGCGTACGTGTATGAATGAATGAATGAAGCCTTTTTTGCCCCTGGGGGAACTTGTCTTGCACCGAGAGCATAAAACACTTTACAAACAAACATTTAGAAAGCAGCACAAAAGAATTAAAGCACAAAAAACAGGCTAAAACATGATTAAAGAGGTGTAATGATACGTGGTAGTGAGTGAGAATAGACAGGATGCCTCCCTGCAATAGTTTGTAATTTGCGCGGCGCACATTCGGGTGCACAGTGTTAGTGGCTTGATTATTCATAGTGTTTTTTGGTGAATTATTCCCACAACCTCAGAAACGATCGAACAGACACGTTGAATATTTCGGCATCAGACACAAAAGCGTTTCCTTATTAATGATTTAAATCTCTGGGTGTTTAACATCAAATATTATATACGCAGACAGAAAGCGTTTAATGATTTGATCTGCTGGAATCCTCTGTTATATTCTCTAGTTTGCGCGTAATAGACACCGGACAGTCTGTATTAATATATGTAGTCATACGATTTATTATAAACCCAACTCTGTTGCACGCATTAAATTGTGGAGTGTGTGTGTGTGTGTGTTTGTGTGTGCGCAGTGGGGAAAGACGGAACGCGCGGTTTGGAAACAAACAGAAACACAAGCTTTACGTCGGTCCTCTATCCCATTAAAACTTTTAACTTTTTTTAGTAGCCTAATATATGTGCACGCATTAAACTGTGGAGTGTGTGCGCTGTTGTGCATGTTTGTGTGGATTACGTGCGCTGTGAACTCACGTCATGAGAATCCTGCATCATACACTTTATTTTCTATAACAACGTGAGCACTGGGCTGCATGAGGAATAAACAATAAAGACATGGTGCTGCATTTGCACAGGCCGTGTAATCGGGTTCTATGTCCGTCTGTCTGTCTGTCTGTCTGTCTCTCTCTCGCGCGCGCACAGCGCGGCACCGTAATACGTTGTACAGATTTGCCGTTTTTACGAGCAGCTCCCATACAATGTAAAGGGGAATGATCGGCACTTGCACCTTCTACAAATTATTTTTTAATTGATTGAATGTGATTACAAACTTTATATATGCTGATGTGAACACAGCACTCGCCCATATATGGCGAGCTGACACCTGTCACTCAGCAGGACGCCTGCTCCGGGTCTCTCCTCACACCACAACTTCACTTCTCTCCTGAGGCCGTTATTCCTCTAATCCTGCCTGTTTCTGCTCTCTAGCACGTCTAACAGGTTCACAATAATAAGCCAGCACACCATTATATGTAAAGGAATACATATTTTCTTCCTATTTATTGACGGGAGTGACACTCGGATCCATGCTTTTCTATGTTAAACAGACGGGGATTCAGCGGGACTCCCTTACGTTACGTCACAGCCGAATGCGGAAGTAAAAAGCAAAGACGTGCGAACACGTACTAAAACGTCTCCAGGAGACCCTGTGGGTTATTAATTTCAGAATTTCTTTAAAAACAGTATTGTTAACGTACTTTCCTATGATTAGTTACGTTTTGTCTTTAACCTGCAATATGCTCTTTAATAACACAAGCTCAACAAGTAATCAATGTAATGACCTTGGCATTTAGCTTATTAGCTTATGAGAGCTAATTAGCTTATGAAAGCTTTTCTCGATAAAATGCTCACTGTTATATGAGATATGATCAATAAAAAAAAAATGGCAATTGATATTGAAGAATAAAGATTATGAAAGCTCAACTCAAGAGTGGCAAGTATTTAAAGGATTAAAATCCTGATAATTATTAAATCATTGACAGAAAACTATAAGTTCAATGTACATCTTTTTTCTCGATAATGTAATCATTTCAGTATGTGTAATGCTATATTATTGTTTATTGCTACCTTATATTTTTATAATATAAAAGAATATACACTTGGTACAGTAGGCTAACATTTCAATGCTAAGGGCTATGCTACATTTATAAAATTGACCCTTTACCTTTGCTCCTTTCCTCCTTGTGATAAATGTCTGTATTGAGAGAGATGCCTTAAAGACTGTGTCAGGGCAAATGGTGTCTGTGATTGGCCGAACACTGTTGCTAAGTGACATAGTCAGTTGCTGAGACAAATAACTAGCCAATAGCTGCGATATAAACAGTGAAAGAAAGGGGGAAATGGGTCCCTAAAAAGTGTTAATTTTAAGGGGTAAAATGAAGAGTTGGTGGCTGAATAATTATTTTATAAGAAAAAGGACATGTAGCTAAACGTGTCGATGTGATTTTTATGTCTGGGATCCAAGAAATGTGGAAACCACAGCGATGTAAATACTTAGTCCAAAGAGCGTTGGACATTAAAGATCTCGTGTAGATTAACATTACACCAGATGGAGAGTTATTTGGACCACCTGCCGCTTTGAAGCTCACAGTGTCAAAACCGATGGTCCTTTAGTCATGTTAAAGGTAACGTGAGAGAGAAGAAATGTTTTCCTCCGTTTTGAGGGTAAATTTATGTATGTGGGATGAATATTGTGATCAGGAGAGCAATTTGTTTGGGAGATTTTGTAAGTATGTCAGAAGTCCTTGACACTGAAATTATGATGTTATCGCTGCTGCTGTTATCTCTGCTGCTGACTGATTGATTGACATTGAGTTTTGCCTTTGATCTGCCAAACTGCCATTCCATTAATGTATTTGAATGGGTTTACCACTGCTCGCAAAACCTCAAATATCTTAAAAACTAAACATGGTATCACCAATCCGTTTGGACTGTGAGCGAAAGCACAAATAGGCACACATTTTGATATATTTTCATCTAGCATTCAGACTGGGACCACAGTGGCAATTTTAAAACATGAGTGAAAACTGAAATTCTGGACACCAGCTAGAGTGAGAGGCCAATGTATGTGTATGTGGTGCGTGACTGTCAAACAAATTCTTCCCCTGGGAGACTGGAACATTTTATGTTTTTACTTGTGCTTTATGAGTGAGAGGACACTCAGAGCTTTATTTTGATGTATTTTGTTTATATATGTGAGCAACAATGACTTCAGGATGGTGATTTACAAATATGTTTCCAAAACTGAACTTTTTGGCAGTTACACTCTAGGATTTGAATTTTTGCCATTCATTTTCAATGGGTCAATTTTTTGTCGTTAAAACTCGATTTGTGTCCACACCATGTGACCGAAGTTTCCACAAAGTAATAGCACCCATCTCATGACCGAGCCGCTCGTTTTGATACCTTTTTTGTGCGTGTGGTGCAAACGCTGTGGGAGGAATAGTGCGCGAAAATTTTAGGATATTATAATAATAATACGAATATTTACAATAGTAGTAGTGTGGTTTGCCTTTCAGGCAACCACCCTAACTAGACAATTTGCATTTCCCTGCGGAAGATGCGTGTGAATGCTTCCTACTGAAATGTTGCGGAAACACTGCTGAATGAGAGGAAAATTAGCAGAAGATGAAGAAAAAGTGGAACAAGTAGAAGAAGAGGAAATAGCAGAAGAAAAGTGGAAAAAGAAAAACAGTAGTAAAAGGAGAAAAGGAAGTAGAAGAAAGTGAAAGTATCTGTACAAGAACAAGAAATAGTGATAGAATAAAATGTAGTAAAAGAAGTGGAAGCAGAAAAAATAAGTAAAAGCAGAAGAACAAGAAGAAGAGGAAATAGCAGAAAAACACAGTAGTAAAAGTAGAACAAGAAGTAGAAGAAAGTGAAAGTATCTGTACAAGAACAAGAAATAGTGATAGAAGAAAATGTAGTAAAAGAAGTGGAAGCAGAAAAAATAAGTAAAAGCAGAAGAACAAGAAGTAGAAGAAGAGGAAATAGCAGAAAACACACAGTAGTAAAAGTAGAAAAAGAAGGAGAATAAAGTGAAAGTATCTGTACAAGAACAAGAAATAGTGATAGAGAAAATGTAGTAAAAGAAGTGGAAGCAGAAAAAGAAGTAAAAGCAGAAGAACAAGAGGTAGAAGAAGAGGAAATAGCAGAAAAAAACAGTAGTAAAATATTAGTACAAGAAGTAAAAGTGTCTGTATAAAAACAAGAAATAGTGATAGAAGAAAATGTAGTAAAAGTAGGAATAGTAAAAGTAGAACAAGAAGTAGAAGAAAGTAAAAGTGTCTGTACAAGAACAAGAAAAAGTGATAGAATCAGAAAATGTAGTGAAAGAAGAAGTGGAAGCAGAGAAAGAAGTAAAAGCAGAAGAACAAGAGGTAGAAGAAGAGGAAATAGCAGAAAAGACAGTAGTAAAATTAGTACAAGTAAAAGTGTCTGTACAAGAACAAGAAATAGTGATAGAGGAAAATGTAGTAAAAGTAGGAATAGTAAAAGCAGAACAAGAAGTAGATGAAAGTGAAGGTATCTGTATAAGAACAAGACACGTCGGACATTTTGCTCGCAGGAGCTGGGGATTGAACCCTCAACCTTCTGATTGAGGGGCAACGACTCTACCAACTGAGCCATTAGCCTGAACATTACCAATAACTTTCAACATAAGTTAAACACATTGAATAAAAAACATTTAAAACATATATACATTATATCATTCTTCCCCCTCCTTCATCTCTCCATCCTCTCCCTCCACCTGCCCCTGCTTCCCCTTGTCCTCGCCCTCCTTCTTCCCCTCTTCTCCTATTTCTTTCCCTGCCGGAGCCACTTCTACCACCTCCCCCCCTTTAACTAAAATAACTACTGGAAATGGGAGGAATGTCATTTGTGGCCATAAAACCCCCCACTTCTCCTCTGAAATAAGGGGCATTTCCCCACTCTCCAAGAGAAGATGGAGCCACCCCGGCTTCCCTGGCACATCATCAGCCCCCAGGCAGTTGGCCTCCTGGCTGGTGCTGGCCTCCTGGTGGCAAGAAATAAACACAAGTTAAAACTGCCTTTTTCAAGACAGTCATTGGTGGAATTCCCAAATCCTCTGGAAAACAGCTAATTTGTGTCTCATGGCAAGCTATTAATCAAAACTTTAGTTGTTTTTTTTTAAATGACCGCTATCTCCAATGTTTTTAATTGTACACAAACCTAAAATAGTTGTTTATTTTTTGAATCTGCACTTTTGAAAAGTTTCCCTCAAATCTGACTAAAGTCAGCAAACACGCAGGTGAAATGAGACATCAGCAAAAATCAGAGGAGTGGAGTGTCTGTTAACTCCATTTCCTCCTCATAAAATCAAGAACTAGATCAGAGATTTAATAAAAACCTACCACTATGGCCGTGTATTGGGTCGAGTGGGATTTAGTCCCAAACCCAGATTCTCGTGATCTGAGGTGGGTGACCTCCACCCAGGCTCCAACTGCCACAGGGCATAGGGCTGCCTCCCTCCACAGACTGATGCCAACCCTGTGATTGTCCTTAAATAAATAGAACAACAGTATTGTGTTTTATGGGGCTTTGATCCAGTATGCATACATTTTAAGTAATGACAACCCATTTTAGATGTAAATCATTCCACAATGATAGGATAAATGAGTCACCTAAACAGGCTAAACATTCATATTCATATTGCAAAATAATTAAAGCATTTTTATCAAAAGTGCTGCTATATATAGCTGTCTGCATTCTCCTCCCTAATTTCCCTTTTACTCAAATCTTTGCACATGTTCTCTCAACCTCTGAAATGATGACTATGACTTCCATCAGTACATTACAGGTGCTTTTATTCTCTCTATTTCACTTCAATTCTGAAGCTGTCCGTGCTGCTAACAATAAATAATGGGAGGCTGAGAGTGACAGAGAGACACAGGGTCAATTGGAGACAGATTCAGAGCAGTTACTTAATATAATATATCTAACTTACTTGTTCCAGGACAATTTCTCTGATGGGGACCTTGTCCCTGCCCACGTTCCCTCGAATGGTGGACACCTGTATGGAAGAAATATTTTGTTGGTATTAAACATTTAACATGCAAGTATTAAAAAAAATCCTCTGTGTGTGTATGTGTGTGTGTGTGTGTGTGTGTGTGTGTGTGTGTATGTATGTTATACTGACCTCCACCAACATCCCCTTCAGGGTGAACAGCCCCGGCATCCCCCTGGCCTCTGCCCAAGCCTTTTCTGGGCTGAGCGGGTTCAATAGGAGCTGCCCCTGCTCCCTGAGGTCAACTCCCACCTCAACAGGAACACTCCTGAAAACTTGTGTCGCCGCTGTGAGGTTTATCCCATATGGTGGGGCTGTCCCATGAAGGGAATATCCCCGGAGGACGTAGCCCGAACCAATTAAAAATTTCAGGGTGCATGATTCAAATATTGTGACTTTTTTAACAGTCTCCCCGTCACTAATGATGACTGCCCTGTTTTTTTTATTTACTGAGGGGAAAACAACCCCTCCCTCAAATACCCATGAAAGGGTTTTCGTTATTTGTTTTTCTGAAATAAAAACAATGTGCAGGGGTGGGGGGTTAAAATTGGGATCATGGCGTTGGCCGCAGACAGCGTTTATCTTCATCTGCATGAGAATAAAGAAAAAAGAAATTTTGTTAAAAAACTTGAGAAAACGTTCGCTTTCAACATAAAAGTAGTAATCATTTATAAATTCATTTTAATTATCTACACTGTAAAAACTCTGACTATTAGATACTTAAAAAAAATTAAGGCAACAAAGTGACACGCAAATTTATTAATTAGATTTAAAGTTCTTCAACTTTAACTAAAAACCACATAATTATTTAACCAAATTGAAAACAAAAAAATGAGTACATGTTATTTTAAAAATGTGCTTAAATGTATTGTATTTAGTAATTTGATGTCAAAAGATGAGTTATATGGCAAAAAAGTTTTAAGTAAATCAAACATAATTTCTCCAAAAATTTTAATTTTACTTTTTTTTAATTACATATTTGGTGGAAATTAATTAAAATCTACTGAAAATACAGAGAAAACATATTAATATGTACTTAATATTTGGTATAAATGTATTTGAATTTACTAATTATTGAATCAAAACTAAGTTCTTTTTATGGATAATCTAAAAAAAAAAAATTAGGAATCACTTAATATAAACAATAAATTCAACACATTTATACAGCCTTTCCTAATTATTTTTATCTGGAATAATTGATGGAAATTATGATTCATTAAGTATCACATTGCTTTAAATCTATTAAATACATTTGATTGTCACTTTGTTGCCATACATTTTCTTAGCACAATCTACTCAATACTTTGGCTCTTTTGTAGTAAGCTTTACTTCATACTGCAACAAGATTACAGTGCATTAAAGGACAGTATAAACATGTACAAGTGCAAGTTTCTCTAAACAAGCTTATAAAACATTAGGAGCTACAAAAAAAGCTCTCAAACATGTGCACTTCAGGCAACAGGATCTTGTTCACAGTTTCTCGGCTCCCATCTATGTATTAACAGAAACCCGTTATTACTCAAAGATTCAAAAGCTCAAACATTTAACAACACTGCACAATAAACTGTCCATCACAAGCACTTACATTTTTAGAAGTACTTAGCATTTGAACAATATTTCTGAACTGCAAGTATGTATTCTTGTCTTTGTACTGTATGACATTTTGTGTACAACATATACACATCCTCAGGAAATTTGTTTCATCAACAAGTAACTGATCAGATTTTCATTGAGCAGCAAGCTTCAAAAAGGTCGGGTGAACAAGGAGTTACCTTGCATTTTGCTATAACTTGGCATACTAACAAATCTGGAACACCCATTTAAAACATTTGAAAGAAGAAACCTTTTTTCTTCAGGAGCAGTGGAATTACTGCATAACTTGAACATCTGAGCAACACCTGACAGAGACTTAACTAACATCCACCTCATTCTTCAATAGTCCCTTTCTTCAAGCTAACAGTTTATTCTTGAGGCTGGTAACTTTTGGGGACAGCTTTGAACTATCCAGCTCAAGAAGGAGTTTTTGAAAAACTTCAAATGTGTATCGAAGCTCCTTCGGATAGGCCAGATCCACTGCATACTGTATGTCAGCCCAACAAGCATGGAGCAGGCTCTGGGAAAGTTTTTCAAAGCAGTAAGAGCTTTGACACCATCAACCACAATTCCAATGTCTTCGGGGTCCTCTGAGACATTGGTCTTGATTCTGTAAATCTTCATGCTTTGTGCAGCCAGGTCCTGTGCCACGCTGTCTTCATCAGCATCCTGAAATTGCAAGAATATTGTATATATTAGACTTTACAGCCATAGACAAAGGTCACTATTATAAACTCATGTGGTCAAGCTAATGAACTCTAATAAGGGGGGAGTATTTTTATATTTAACGTTTTTGAATGCACCTAATGTCGGCATCTATGTGCTTGTGTGATCCCTGCCTGCATTTTTTCTTCAGGCAGCTGTGAACGCTCTCTACTCATTGAAAATGACTAAAGAAAGACGCTAGCACAGAGAAGGTTTGGTTGTTGTTTTACACCTACTCACTAATGGCTGCGTAATGAGCACATGCAGCTCAGTTTTTAGAGGAACTGCTCTTTCATTTTTCATATTGGAAAGTGGAGCCAATGCATAAGTCCAAAATCTGTAGAATTACCTGAACTCACACACAGCCTTAAAAAAAAAAAAAAAAGTTACATCAAGGTCTCTGAATAAATAATAACTTGCGTTAACATCGACAGCACTTGCATTTTTTTTAAGATGGACTTAACACTAGAAGCGCCAGCATACAGCACCCCCTACTGTCGCCGCGGCGGTATTTTTTACCGCAGCTTGAAAGTAGCCTACCTGAATATTAATGTGCCAGCCGCACGAAAGATTATGATTAGTTTTTATTTATGTACTTGACAGAAACGGGTTCTGACGACACTGCACATCCCAGCATACCAATTTGTCAAGTAATTAGAATAATGTATCAATGCTATCAAAATACATGTTGACCCTTTGGTTGCCGCAGCGATAGGCTATGTCGAGAGGAGAGAGTAAATGTAGAAAAGACAACCACACATTGTACAGGCTACACTATTTGTTAGGAAACTTAACATAACCATAGTGAAAGAAGGAGGCAACGAAAACAAGTACAAGAACTTGGGGGTTAGATAAATGAATTTATTAATTAATTAGCGAAGATGAACTAAATAGATTTGTTTGAACAACGTGAAAACAATTGATGTCGGTCAAAATAAACCTTTATAAACTTGAAATCACAACAATATTTACATATATTCTTTATGACCTGGAAATGTAGAATTTTAAATTTAATTTAAATGAACAAAGCCGAAAGGAATATATTTTCAATTTAGAACAAAGAGGAATTATGTCGAAACCATACTATATACACATATAATAACAATAAACATCCTATACATACATTCTTTATTACTCTAATAAACTGTTACTCTAATGAATTATTTATATATTTACATTACCTGCGCGTCACTAAATGTCTATTTACTGGCAATCTGCGCAGTAGGTGTCCACTTTGCGTGTGCACTTGCCACAGACAGGGCGCTTGCAATGTTTACATGTGGCCCATGTTTTATTTTGCAGGCAGCTGCTGTTAATTTGGCACTGCCTTCTTTTAGGCTCGGGCTGCACCTCTCTCACACGAGCATTGAGGCTGGGCTGCTTCACCTTGATGTGGTCCTCCCTCAGCTCCATGGCCAGCTGCCTGATAAAGGCCCTCCTCGCGATGGGTTTGCTGCTACATTTCTTATGCAGAATATGTGCATTGATGGCAGCCAGGTCCAAGATGTTATAAAGGACTGCCACTGGCCACTGGCCACCGGCGAGTACCCCCTTTGGTGGAGCACTGTTTGGCCATCTGGTCCAGAACGTCGACACCAACTTTCGTGTAGTTATAAAATACTACACTTTCCGGTTTTTTCTTTCTGTCCTTCCCACATT
The DNA here is from genome assembly GCF_947650265.1 of Symphodus melops. Lineage (NCBI taxonomy): Eukaryota > Metazoa > Chordata > Actinopteri > Labriformes > Labridae > Symphodus > Symphodus melops. Next base: position 5,280,264 of record NC_136697.1, read on the forward strand.
CGACATCCGGATGCATGGTGCTGAGGATGGCCACGTTCTTATTTGTTTTCCCCTGGTAAACTGTCAGCGTAGCCCCCTCCGCTTTCAGCACCTTTGTGGAAAACAGCTCCCCTCTGCCTTGCACAGATGGAGGAAGCTCCCGTCTGGTCTTATTCATGGTCCCCACTAGGCTGGTGTTCTTTGCACGCAGTTGTTTGGCAAGTGAGAGGGAGGTGAAAAAATTGTCAGTGGTGACATTTCTCCCCTTTCCCTCAAATGGCTGCACCAACTTCAACACCACACTCTCTCCTAAACGCTGGCCAGCAGGTCGGCTCTCATCTTTTCCCAGATAAGGGAAGCCATTGAGCATGTATTTGCTCTGCACGTCAGCCGCAAGCCAGAATTTGATCCCGAACTTGTCGGGTTTGTTCCCCATATACTGTGTGAAGCGGCACCGCGCTTTTGTGGGGAATAGCTGCTCGTCCACAGTGATGTGCGCACCAGGTTTGTAGCAGGCAATGCAGTTCTGCACAAATTTTTCCCACACCTCTGATATCAGGGCAAACTTGTCGCTAGAGAGACGTGAACGCCTGCTATCTTTTTTATCAAACCGTAGATAGCGCATGATTTCTCTGTAGCGGTTGCGGGGCATTGTTGAGCTAAAAAAGGGAATCCCCCAGGTCTCTGACCAAAAACTCTCCATACTGCTGTTCTTTCCGCTGTATGTCCCACGCACATATAGGAGCGCAATAAAAGCCCTCAGCTCCTCCACAGACACATTCCAGGTGTTGTCACCTTGCACCCTGTGCGCCTCTGCCACTGTGCAATCACGGATGTGGTGAAGCATTGAGTTGTCAAATAAACATAAAAAGGCACTGAGGGGATCATCAATGTTCCTTCTTGCGTGTGCAGTAGGGCCGCTATTTTCTGTAACAACATTTTGCGACTGACGTCTGCCTGGCTGTGCTCCAGGCTGAATGAGTTGCCATTGTGTCCCGTCTTTCGCCGTTTCCACAGTTGGAGGCGTCAGCCCTGCAAAAAAATCACGTCATATGTCTGTCATATCAATCAGAAAGTTATTTTGACTGAAATGAGCGTGTTGGTAGTATAATTTGTGGATGAGCGACCGTCGGCAGATTGCTTTTTGTGGATTAAAAAGAGACTAAAAAGACAGTTTAAACTGAACTTTCTGGCTCATAGTGTATATTTCGTTTTTTTGGGGACTTATAGTGTATTTTGGATTCATAAAAGGGTAAATTAAAGTTATATTTTTGACGTAATTAAAACTTTTCTTTCATGCAACGCACCGTGTAGATGGCAATTATGTCCGGGACTAATCCAATTAGCCCATAATTAAAAGAAGAATATATACATTTTGAGGTTTGGTTTTTTGCTGCTGCGAAAGGAAAAAGTAGCCTACCTGTTGCATCTAAAGAATGCGCTCTCACTTGTGGACTGATATGGAGACTGTGGTCTGCCATTCCTTGTGGCTGCTCTGTAAATCAAGAGGATTAATCAATATTAGGAACATAAAGTAGCCTACAAATAAAAGCAGGAATTCCCTGAATGAAATAAAATAGACTATGTATAATAATCCATGTTCTCACAATATAGTTGCCTAGATTTGCCACGAAGCAAATATAAAACATATTTTATTAGCCTATAGGCGTAGTATATTTTTAGAAACTAAAATAACCAACCTTGCACATCTTCCAGTCGTGGTGTTGGCGTTGCAGCTTGTAGGGCATGGGCAGCTGCTGCTGGTTGCTCTGTTGATTCAGACATTAATATTTCTAGTTAGAGAGGGCCAACAATCCTCTCAAAACAATGTCAACTCTTCTTTCAACTCTTTTGGCCTAATCATAAATGTTTATCACAACCAGAGAGCAAATGTAGCTTATGTGTAATAATGTGCTCCAGTCCGGAGGAGTGTCATATGGCTTATATGTTAATCTTTTCAGCTATGATTTTTAAATTTTCAGACTTAGAAAACAATATTGTTCTGCTGTTGCGGAAATCAATAGCTCAGAAAAAAAGTATGCCTACCTCGAGAGCGTCTCTCCTCTTGTCCTGGGGCAAGTCTCCGCTTTTTATGCGGTGGTGGTACTGGTCTGTACTCGTCTTCAGACTCGGTACTTGAACTGTCCTCTATCTCCCAGTCGCTCATCGAAACGTCTCCTCCATCTGAATTATCCTCTTCCAGATTTTGGAGAAGTTCTAAAGCCTGTTTGGCTGTCAGATTTCTTTTTTTTCTATCCATTTATCTTTTCTTCTATTCAATCTGCTTTCCTCTTATCCTTTGATTAGCTAAATTAGCTGATGTTATAGCTACTTGCCGATTCTGTTCTCTTCTCTTCTCTTCTTTTCTATTCTGTTCTTTTCTGTCCTTTTCTCTTCTCTGCTCTTCAAACTTATTATTTCTTATTTATACTAACTCTATTGTCTATTATATCTATGCTCTTATCTGCTATTCAGTTGTCTTCTAATCTATTCTTTTCCCTCAAAAAATGTACGCTCGTGCTTGAAAAGGATGTGCGCGAGGACGTGTTGCTAGGCAACGGTACATTAAAAACAAAGGGCGCGAAAAATAGGCTGCCGGTAAATTTGACCACTTCTGGCGCTAATGGGTATAAATGCTTCTAACTTTTTTGTCATTTATTCTACAAACCTGTAACAGCTCAAAACATCAATCAACACATATTTAGGTAAAGTCATGTGCCAGAGGATACATGTAATTTATTTGAAGAAAGTTACAGACATTTAAAAAATGGGAAAGGTAAATTAGACCGTTTGGCGCTCCTAGTGTTAAACTTACATCATATTCTTTCAGGAGCTGATCAGTAGATTCCCCTAGATAAGCCAACAAACAATGAATGACAGCCTCTCTACTCTCATCAATGGTGGGACTGCTGGGAACCTGAAATAAAAAACAACAAATCAACTTTATGACTTAATATCATCATTTAACCTTAAAACTCTTTACACTGCATTTTTATAACAGGTTAATAGTTTGTTAGCTGGCTAACTGGCATAGAATTTATCTACTTAATCTAGTATAAGACAACAATGCATTATTATAAAATAACACATGGAGGGAGTCAGACGTTCTGGCTAGAGATTTCCTTTACAGCAGCATGAGTCTGCTCACGTTCAGCATGTAAAGCAGTCAGTTCTCTGTGTGATCTGGTGACAGGCTGAACATGTGTGATATCAGACCTTTTTGTTATCATTATTCACAGTTAAAGAGTGTTTGAGGATACCTTGAGTAGGATGGACTTTAACTTCAAACCCATACTTCCGCCCTTGGAGTGGAAGATTTTCAGCAGTCTGGGAGTGTATTCATCAAGCTTGAACATGAACTGGGATTCAAGGCTGACCATCGTGATCCTTAGAAACTCATCATGAAGCTTAGAGACAAACAAGAAATCAGTTTTAAACCCTAAAGTATTTGAAATGTAAATATTGTTCTAACAATCCTCTATACAACATGAAATCACCAATGTTATCATTATATGTATGATTTGTATTTAAACTTGTAACAGAAAAAATAATTTCTTAATAGCATCTACATGTAACTCACATGAGATGGCTCAAAAAGAGCTGGCCATCTGTCTTTAATGTCTTCAATGCATGGTGAATGGTTGATGATTTCATTTCTTCTGTGGGCAAATGTCTTTGCCATTTTTTCTTTTATTATCTTGTTGTTGTCCCTCTTCATGACTTCACTGAGCAACTGAATCCTCTCTTGTTCTAGACTGTTTTCATCCTCACCTGCTGGGTAAGGAGGGAGGTAGTTGATCTCAGCCTTTCGAGGCTTCTTCACATTTTTAGCTGACCTCTGGTCAGCAGAGCTCTTGCGTTTCAGTGCATTGCATAAAACCTTGGGAACACCAAAGCCACGAAGTTTGGTGTGATAATTGGCCATCTTGTATTTTATGCTTTGTTGCCAGCCGTAGAATCCAGAGTATGAGCCAGGTTCCTTGAGACATGGAAATTTTGCGACAAGAGCTTCTGCAACATCACTTATTTGAGCACTGGATGGATAGGCAGTATATGCGTATATAGTTTCAGCAAGCTTCTCAAGTACATCTGCCTTGATTTTTGAGGGAGTCAGGAGAGTGCCACTCTTCTTGAATTCTTCTGTTGCTCTTGCAATGTACATTTCAGTTTCATAAGCAAACTGGGGAATGGGAAACGTTTTTGGCCACGGCTGACTTCGTTCTGTGTTACTTTGCCTCTGCAAAATGAGAGTGTCCTGTGATGAACCCGATCCAGTAACTGCTATAAATATGCTATAAATATAAGTGTATACAGAGGATTAAATATACAGGTTAAGGTGCAGAGAAAATGAATACACTAATGTACAGATAATATACAGAATATGTACATATTGTACAGATCAATAACTTACAGTGGCGATATGGACATACTATAATACAATAATGTGTGTGTGACAAGGAGGAGTGGTGGGGGATGATGGATGTGAGGTGATATGCAGGGGGGGGGGGGGGGGGGGGGTCAGGAGGGGGCAGAGTTCGAGAGAGGGGCGGAGTTTGAGAGAGAGACAGAGTTCAGAGTTTGGGGGGTGGAGTTCAGTAGGGAGACAGCTCTGGGGAAAAAGCTGTTCCTCAGTCTGCTGGTTCTGGTCCGGAGGCTTCTGAAGCGCCTACCGGAGGGCAAAAGGGTAAACAGTCTGTGGGCAGGGTGGGAGGAGTCTTTAAGGATGCCGTGAGCTCGCCGCAGACCGCGTTTCCTCTGGACATCCTCAATGGCAGGAAGTGGACACCTTGTGATGCGCTGTGCTGTTTTAACCACCCGCTGTAGCGCCTTACGGTCCGTGACAGAGCAGTTTCCGTACCAGACTGTGACACTGCTGGTTAGGATGCTCTCAATCACACAGCGGTAGAAGTTCCTCAGTACAGCTGAAGACAGGTGGTGTCTCTTCAGTGTCCTCAGGAAAAAGAGGCGTTGATGAGCCTTCTTCACTAGACTGGAGGTGTTAGTGGACCAGGATAGGTCCTCAGTGATGTGGGTCCCCAGGAACTTGAAGCTGGCGACACGTTCAACAGCCATCCCGTTGATGTGAATGGGGTTGAGCGTGCTTCCCTTTTCTCTCCTGAAGTCCACGATGAGCTCCTTCGTCTTGCTGGTGTTGAGAAGCAGGTTGTTGTCAGCGCACCAGGTGGCCAGATGCTGTACCTCCTCCCTGTAGGCTGTATCATCGTTGTTGCTGATGAGGCCAATCACCGCTGTATCGTCCGCAAACTTGATGATGGTGTTGGATCCATGTACAGGTCTGCAGTCGTGGGTGAAGAGGGAGTAGAGGAATGGGCTCAGCACACAGCCCTGTGGTACGCCTGTGTTGAGTGTGATGGTGGAGGAGCAGGTGTGTCCTGACCTAACATACTGGGGTCTGTTGGTCAGAAAGTCCATTATCCAGTGACGGAGGGAGGTGTTGAAGCCCAGGTCTCCAAGTTTAGTGTTCAACTTGGAGGGGATGACAGTGTTGAATGCTGAGCTGAAATCAACAAACAGCATTCGTGCGTATGTGTCGTTATTGTCCAGATGTGTGAGCACAGAGTGCAGCGCAGTGGAGACTGCATCCTCTGTACTCCTATTGCTGCGGTAGGCAAACTGGTATGGGTCCAGTGTGGGTGGGAGGCAGATTTTAAGGTGTGCTAGGACCAGTCGCTCAAAGCACTTCATAATGATGGGTGTGAGTGCTACAGGGCGGTAGTCATTCAGGCCTGTCGGGCTGGAGTGTTTCGGCACAGGGACAATGGAGGTGGCTTTGAAGCATGCTGGCACAGCTGCTTGGGCGAGGGACAGGTTGAAGATGTCCGTAAAGACCCCAGTGAGCTGCTCCGCACATACTCTAAGCCCACGCCCAGGGGTGCTGTCTGGACCAGCAGCCTTTCGGACGTTGATCCGGCTCAGTGCAGCGTGGACGTCTGTGGTGGTGAATGAGAGGGGCTGATTGTCTGCAGGAGGTCTGGTTGTGGTCTGCGTCTCCTTGTTGTCTCTATCGAAACGAGCATAAAAGTGATTTAGCTCGTTCAGGAAGGAGACATCTGTGGTCATCGGGGTGGAGTTGCTGGGTTTATAGTCACTGATGGCCTGGATGCCCTGCCACATGCGTCTGGGGTCGGAGTTGGAGAAGTGGTCCTCTACCTTCAGCTTGTAGCAGTGCTTGGCCTTGATGATGCCCCTCCTCAGGTTTGCCCTGGACACGCTGTAGGCCATTGCATCACCTGACCTAAAGGCGGTGTTGCGGGCCTTCAGCAGGAGACGCACCTCCTTGTTCATCCATGGCTTCTGGTTTGGGTACGTGGTGATCTGCTTCCATGTTGTCACACTGTCGATGGTGGTGTTGATATAATCCAGCACAGAAGAAGTGTAGGTGTCAATGTCTGTGTGAGAGCCCGAGGTGGCCTGAGAGGCAAACATACTCCAGTCTGTGTGGTGGAACTTGTCCTGAAGTACAGAGTCTGTCCCCGCTGGCCACACTTTAATTGTTGTCACTGATGGCTTCACACGTTGGATGAGTGGGGAGTACTTGGGGATGAGGAACAAAGAAAGGTGGTCTGACTGTCCCAGGTGGGGGAGGGGGGTCGTGGTGTAGGCTCCTGCAATGTTCGTGTAAACATGGTCCAGAGTTTTGTTTCCTCTTGTATTGCAGGAAACATGCTGGTGAAATTTAGGGAGCACTGTCTTTAAGTTTGAGTGATTAAAATCACCTGCAACTATAAGTGCAGCCTCCGGGTGAGCAGTCTGTTGTTTACTGATGGCTGTGTTAAGTTCCTTCATAGCAGCTTTTGCATCTGCATCGGGGGGGATTTAAGCTGCAGTTACAATAGTGGAGCTGAGTTCCCTTGGCTGATAGAAAGGTCTACATTTAATCATGAGAAACTCAATGTTAACTGAGCAGTGTCTCCCAATAATGACAGAGTCTGTACACCAAGTTTTGTTGATATAAATGCACAGTCCTCCTCCTCTGGTCTTACCGGAGTCCTCTGCTGTTCTGTCTGCCCGGAGTGTGTGGCGACTGGCTAGCTTGATAGCATCGTCCGGTACTCCATTGTTTAGCCATGTTTCTGTGAAGATCATGACATTACAGTCCATAAGTCTCTTGCTGTGCATGATGCGAAGTCGTAACTCGTCCATCTTGTTCATCAAAGACCGCACATTAGCGAGGAAAATGCTGGGTAACGGGAGACGGTGCGGTGTTTGCTTTAGCTTAGCCCTTATACCTCCGCGCTTCCCCCGCCTTTGTTTACGGTCTCGACGCCGCCTGCGAGCACTTCCGCCCGGCCGGGTGGAGTGCGTAGCCTCGGGTGTTTTGGCGATCTCGGGGATGAGTCGAAGATTGTTGATTGGATCGTCAGGGAGATGTATTCCAATATCCAAAAGTTCCTGTCTGGTGTAGGATGTTAAGGCGAGGCTGTTCCGTACGAACAAGCCCGAAATTAACAGGATAATTACTGCAAAATTGCAAATCTGAGAGAGACACTGGGCCTCGCGATGCGCTCGCGCCGCCATCTTGGTCTTGGTCTAATCTCAATGCTTACAAAATCATTCATTTAACATTTGTCAAGCTATTCTAAACTCTATAAAATGTACACAGACCTCCATCATATATGCTGTATATATATATTCATATATGCTCATCAATTGCATGTGCTTGAATTGTGGTAAAGACAAAACTGACATCAATTATGCAGCCCTACTATACATTTGCTGTTAAAATTATTTGTCTGTTTTTTATTGTCAAAAACAAAATAACTATTGAAACAAAATATGTAATTACCTAAAAGGAACAGCAGATGTGACGTTTGAGTGTGACCAAGCGTTTTCCACCCACAATGTATGTAGGCAAGGGGTACACATCACCAAGTTGCTGATGCTCCAACAGAGCTATTTTTCCAGTGTCCTCCAGTTGAAAAGATCTTAGATGCTCTTCATACCAAGCAGCAAGTAACTTTACGATAAAATGCACACAGTTGTCCAAAATTACTATCTGACTAATCTCTGCAAAGTCAGGAAGTCCACCAGTGGAGCCAAAAGACAAGGTCATCCCAACACCATACTTAGTTCCATGGTAGGTGATGGTGTTTGCCATCTGTACAGTAGGATTTCTCTCTTAAAGCTTCTTGTAAGTCTGAATGTAGCACATCCAGAGGCACCTCAGATATTGTTGTAACACACAGTGGCTGTTGTCCATCATCTGTGTTCATCTGGTATGCCGTCATCATTTGGTGTCTCGTTGAAAGGGTCAGCAATACATTCTTGAAGTTCTTGGTGTGCCTCACAACTTGCTTAAAAAAGCTGTGTTTAGCTTCAAAGCGCATTGTCCATACACCAACCAAAGGCCCATAGTGTTCAATCATTGCAGGGTACTGTTCCAGAAAGTGGTGTTTGGGTGTCAGCTTCACGTCAGGAAAAGCTTGTAAGAATCTGTCACGATGTTCAGATATTTTGAAGTCCAGGTATGCAATGGTCTCTACTGTGTGAACTGGTGCAACAGCCAATTCAACGATGTCTTTTAACCATTAAAAGAACCTGCCAGGCAGAATCACCTTCTGGTACCCTTGAACCGATAATAAGCGGCAAAAGCCTTACTAAAGCCCAGTTTTCATGGGCATTTCCCCCTATAGTTCTTCTTTTGGTGTGGTTCTGGGGAATTGCTTGAGGGCTGTTAGCTTTGTCAGTGCCCTTATAAGGAAAACGTGTTATTAACTCGTTTAGTACAGTAAAATTAAAGTACTTCCTTTTGGTTAAGGCCTGAATTAACAATGCCAGTTCTCTGGGCACTATACCTTCAGAAAGGTCATGTAGTACATCTGGTGGATAGCCAGAGACAAAGTGAAAATGACTCAATTTTTCAGTCAATGGGCATGGTTGTTTTACACCAAAGCAATGTGTTAAATCAGGATTGTCACTCAAAGCTTGCAAATGCAAACTATGGTCTGTCTGTGTCCGAGCTGGAAATACTCCAGTACGCACTTCTTGGTTTTGGTATTCTGAAGAATGTCCAAGACAAAATCTACAGAAGTATGGCCCTGTGAAACTTTCAACTAGTCCACTTACTGAATGTGCACCTAGATTATCAGCCACAACACAAAGTACAGTCCCTTTAATCTTTTTTCCCACACAGGAAATGTAAACACCCTCCTGTTCTAGAGTGGCAAGATCTGCCAAGAGCGGTTCTAAAACTGCTTTGTATTGAAACTGTTTGACATCAACAGCTTTGCAGAGTAAAGCTAGGTGAATTGAGTGCAATGCAGACCGCAACTTAGAAGGCACATTTGCCAAAACCCAATAAACTGCAGTTACTTTGTGTTTTTTCCTCGAGGTTCCTAGTGGGTTACACACTTCAAAGTCATCAATATAAAGGATTATAGAGAGTCTGCTTTCCTCTGATGCAAAGAAGTCATTTTCCTTGTAAATTTTACCATCAAAGATGGACTCAACGTATCCAGTTCTGTTCAAATGTCTTGACAATAGTCCCTCTGCAATGTCTTTGTTCTTCAAGACTTCATGCAAAGTCTCAAGGATAGGCACATATTGAAATGTCTTGTTTCTCAGGGGATCAAGAATATATTCAACAGGATCAACACTCCTGAAATGCTCCTTAAAATATCTTCTCTTGAAAGCGGTACCAAGTGGACCAGCAGCTCCAAGTGCTGTACTAATTGGATGTGACTTGCACAACTGTTCTGCCAATTCAGTTATAATGGCCTGGTCAACAGTACATTTATTTGAATTTAATGTTGACTCAATGATATCTCTCACAGCACACACAGTTGCTGAAGATGAAATGAAATGAAGGTCTTCAACCAGAGCATCAATGCATTTCACTGAGGCATTATGGATGCTTTCTAACTAAAGCAGAAGTAGGCCAATTCTTTGAAGAACTATAAACGACGAACATTCCTGACCACAAGCTAAGCTGGTGTCCTCACTATCATTAGACTCTTGGAGAGCAGACTCCAACTCCACACTCTGACCTCCGTGCACGTCTTCCTTGAAATCACTCAAAGAACAGGACTTGTGTTGCCTGCTCTTGTGTTTCAAAAATGTATCGTAGATGTTTGTCCTAAAGTTGCATCCTTTAAAAACACAAAAAACAGTTTCATGGCTCTTCAGATGGCTTCCAAGATGCTGATAGTAGTCCTTTTCTGTAGAAGACCAAGCTTTGCAAACTAAACAGTTAAAAACAGCTGGCTGTTGACAGTCTTCGGCTGCATGGTATCGTGACAAATGTGTGCGAAGGGCACTCTGCGTTTTAAATGAACAAGGGCATCCTTCATACAGGCATGGCTGGCATTTTCCACGACCAAATGTTGCGTGATGTAGTCTGTAATGCTTTAGTAGATTCCCCTTTGTGGTGCACAAAGACTTGCAGATCTTACACTTCCATCCCATAGATCCAAAAACTCTGATGAGAAAAACTCATTTTATTGACCATGTGAAAAATGATTTGCCAATAATACCAATATATCTAATAATTAATATACATCTTAACATTTTGAAAGATAAATGAAGCTTAGCGAAAGTTCAGTAAGGAAGACTTTAAGTGATCCACAATCAGGTTTCTCAGTCACTCTTTTCACGCTGTCATTTTCAAGCTGTCAGTCTGGGCCGTCCGTGGGTTAATCAGCTGTTCTGTCACCGGACCTCATCTAACCAATGGCGCAGCGTTCCTCCTTCGTTTTCAGCCTATCATCGTTCAGCTCTCCTTTTAAATATGATCCTTTTTCTTCCCTAGTTCTTTCAAGCTGGCTTCGTGCGCTCGTAACGGGTAATTTCATCCCATTTGATGCAAGATCAGTAGGTAACGTACCTTTCTGGGGACTTTCAGCTGCAGTCTCATCGCGCATCAACCTCATACTCCGTGGCTATTTCCATGCAATCAACCCACTCAAGCAGCTAGCCGGCAAACAAGAACGCAGCAGCTTCTCACTGGTAGGAAGTCGTCCTCAACCTGCAGGTATTCTTCAGGTGGGACGCAGCTCTCGTGTTTTCAAATCCGGATAATATTACTCATCCACCGGCTAATTCCCGGTAAGATCGTAAGATTAAAGTCGATCATATGATGTTGTTCTGTTATCTTAAATCAGAATAAACACGCACTGCTCTTTGAAAAAATGCTAAAGTCATCCAGCATGGCTATTTCTTGTTTACAATGTTTCATGTAAATGGGATTCACGAACTACCGGAAATAGAGTATCGTCCTTTCAAAATAAAACCGGAAATGAACTTCAATCACTATAGTTCATTTAATTTCATATTAAAGCATAGAAAAAATATTAATCCCATGTAAAAATCTCGGTTCACTCATCATTTAAAGTAGTAAAAAAGCATTATTCAGGTCATTAATTTCAAATAGGTGAAGCAACTGCTGCAGCAATGTAAGGCTTGTCTCCACAATTGAGCCATTCAGGTTTCTGCAGTTACCTCCGTATGTCCTGAAATAACTGATACCATTAAAACTCAAAGATCTCGACAACTCATGGCAAGCCAATGCAAATACCTGGTGGTCGGAGGTTACTGAATTTCACAATTGCAAAAAAAAAAATCCAAAAAAAAAAAAAAAATCTAGTAATAATATCGTGGAAATTTAGGCTCTGTGTAAAATTACAACTACAGTGGCACGTAAGTATCAAGTGGTTGTTAGCTTAAAAGTTTAACCAAAAAAGTCATTTTCCCTTGTGTCCAAAGGTTTAATATTCGTTATTTTCTTTCACAGTGAATTACAACAAAAGTTGTGGTTGCTATCTCCTCTAAAGGAGGGCATGAAAGAAAAAAAAAAAACCCCGGCATCAAGTTACTCAGTTACATAAACCAAATTATTCTGAAATAATTAACGCAAGCTGTTTCTGCTTGCAACACAAGCAAACCGGTTTAGCAAATTCTAAATCAAGAATCGCATCTCAGAGCAAGCAATCTTGTCGGCAACTCATCTCAACACAAGCAATCTTCATGCTGGAAACGCATTTCACAGGCATATCTCTTTCGGCGGCAAATGATATTTACAGGGCATAGAGGACTCTGTTGGAAAAGATGTTCTAATCCATTGCACTATTCAAGCTATTTCATTCAGAATAGAAAACAAGCAATTCAGCATTTTCCTCTCCTGTGCGTCCAGAATCAACTTCTATCATCGAGCGCAAAGTTCTCTTAAACCTTGTCTAACCCAAATACCTGGTGGCAGTGGTCTTCAGAATTCTACCATTTTTTTTGCTTTTGAAAACTTTGTTATTTCTTGTTTTAATCAAATATTCTGAAGTTAGAATATTTTTTACTGCTCACTTAAATACAAGGAGGATCTTAAGTATCAAATATTTAGTGGTTTAATTATTTCTAACCATGTTGTTTTTCTTTTTTCTGTCATAAAAGGTCTCATTTTGCTTATTAATCTTTGCAGTGAATCACTATAAATTGGGTTTCATCTACGTCAGTGGTGTCCAAACTTTTTTTCTTGCGGGCCAAAATTGTCGTGTTAGAATCACTCACGGGCCACAGGGTTTTTTTGTTTGTTTTTTTTAAATATTGGAAGGAACTTTTAGTATTTTGACCACTTCAAAAGATAATGTAAATACACAATAACTAATTGCAGTGGGAAACTGTTGTGTTTTTTTGGAAAGAATAGTCAGGCTTTTACAGGTCTCCCTCGCTAACATGAAAAAGAAAAAAAAGAACGAAATATGCCATCTGATGAGGCCTGGGGCCAAAATCTTCTGATTCTTTGAACAAAGTCAAGGGCCACAAAAAATCCACTCAAGGGCCACAAATGGCCCCCGGGCCGCACTTTGGACACCCCTGATCTACGTCAAAGGAAAGCATGGCAGGCCCTTAAAACGAGCAGCCGCATCTAGTCCTCCGCAAATTCAATAGCGTTAACAAAGCATCAGTCACAGCCATATCGTTGGTAAATCATCATCATCAGCCATATCGTTGGCAAATCACCTTTCACAAGTATATTTATGTGGTATCGCTTATTTAATGGGTAAAGTGGTCTCTGTGTAAAATCTCTCACAAGCATAATCTCAATGCTCGGCTCACAGGTGTAATTCTTCTGTGGCAAAGCATCTTTAAATGGGCATAGTGGATTTTGTCTGAAATCTCAACGCTAGATATCTTCCAATTGGCAAAAATATCATTATCAGATCAAATGTTTAATCGCGTAGGGTGGCTGGGCGCACCCTTAGAGATAGGGTGAGGAGCTCGGTCCCATGGAGGAGCTTGGAGTAGAGCCGCTAGTCCTTCACATTGAGAGGAGTCAGTTGAGGTGGTTCGGGCATCTGGTCCGAAAGCCCCCTGGACGCCTCCCTAGGGAGGTGTTCCGGGCATGTCCCTCCCGGAGGAGGCCTCGGGGTAGACCCAGGACATGCTGGAGAGACTATGTCTCTGGGCTGGCGTGGGAATGCCTCGGGGTCCCACCGGAAGAGCTGGAGGAGGTTTCTGGGGTGAGGAAAGTCTTGGCGTCTCTGCTTAGACTGCTGACCCACGACCCGGCCCGGATAAGAGGCAGAAAATGGATGGATGTTTAGTGTTTTAACTATTTCTAACTTACTGTTGCGTTTTCTGTTTCTGTCATAAAAGGTTTAATTTTGCTGTTATTTGTCTTTGCAGTGATTCACTATAAGCTGGGGTTACATCTACGTTCAAGGAAGGCATGGCAATCCCTTAAACCATCAGCAGCATCAAGTCCTCCGCAAATTCAATGCATCAGTCACAGCCTTATTGTTAACAAAGCATCAGTCACAGCGATAGTATTGGCAAAGCATCAGTCACAGCCATATAGTTGGCAACAAATCATTATCAGCCATATCGGCGGCAAATCTCCTTTCACAAGTATATTACGTGGTATAGCCTATTTAATGGGTATAGAGGTCTCCGTAGTAACATCTTTCACAAGCATAATCTCAATGCTTGGCTCACTGGTGTAATTCCTGTGTCAAGCATCTTTAAATGGGCATAGTGGATTCTGTTGGAAATCTCAATGCTAGATATTTTCATTGGCAAATCATCTTTATCAGATCAAATGTTGAGGGGCTTAACTATTTCTAACCAACCGTTGCGTTTTCTTTTTTCTGTCATAAAAGGTCTAATTTTGCTGTTATTTATCTTTGCAGTGAATCACTAGAAGCTGGGGCATCATCAGTCACAGCCATAACGTTGGCAACAGCATCAGTCACAGCCATAACGTTGCAGCATCAGTCACAGCCATAACGTTGGCAACAGCATCAGTCACAGCCATAACGTTGGCATCAGCATCAGTCACAGCCATAACGTTGCAGCATCAGTCACAGCCATAACGTTGGCATCAGCATCAGTCACAGCCATAACGTTGGCATCAGCATCAGTCACAGCCATAACGTTGGCATCAGCATCAGTCACAGCCATAACGTTGGCATCAGCATCAGTCACAGCCATAACGTTGGCATCAGTCGCATCAGTCACAGCCATAACGTTGGCAACAGCATCAGTCACATCAGCATCAGTCACATCAGCATCAGTCACAGCCATAACATTGGCATCAGCATCAGTCACATCAGTCACAGCCATAACATTGGCATCAGCATCAGTCACAGCCATAACGTTGGCAACAGCATCAGTCACATCAGCATCAGTCACATCAGTCACAGCCATAACGTTGGCATCAGCATCAGTCACTGCCATAACGTTATCATCATCAGTCACAGCCATAACGTTGGTATCAGCATCATCAGTCACAGCCATAACGTTGGCATCAGCATCAGTCACATCAGTCACTGCCATAACGTTATCATCATCAGTCACAGCCATAACGTTGGCATCAGCATCATCAATCACAGCCATAACGTTGGCATCAGCATCATCAGTCACGGCCATAACGTTGGTATCAGCATCATCAGTCACGGCCATAACGTTGGCATCAGCATCATCAGTCACGGCCATAACGTTGGCATCAGCATCAGTCACGGCCATAACGTTGGCATCAGCATCAGTCACAGCCATAACCTTGGCAAATCATCCCAATGAAAGCAAAATGGTAAGCAGCCTTTCAATAATCACAATTATTACAAGCATTCTCTCGTCCAGTAACTCATAATTCACGGAGAGTAACTGTTCAGCTGATAATGTTCTTCTGCACAAGTAAAAGGGTTTAGCTGTTTAAATTATTGTCTTTTTCTTTTACAGGCAGAAGCCAAGGAATCATGTTTAGGCTCATTCGGTGGAATAATTTTTAATTGCAGCGCGCGGTTCGTTGCCAGAGGGCATTTATGCAAAAGCTTGTTTTAACTGTCATGTTTCATTCACTCAGCAGATTAAGCCAATTATTTCATTTGACAGATTCATCATGATCAGTAAGTAAAACTTTTCTTTTGGGGGACTCTATGGGCTGTGCTACTTTAAGGGGTCTGCCCCTTTTCTTTTGGGGGATCTATCCTAATGACGAGCAGGACTTCATCACTAAATCGCATCTTCCACCCATAGAGTCCAAGCGCCAAAACATTCTGTCAAATCTCATTCTGTCAATCTCTTTTTCACTGTAATAAATTCATTCTTAATATCACTTGTCTCTCCTGATTGAAATGAAGCTTAGCGAAAGTTCAGTAAGGAAGACTTTAAGTGATCCACAATCAGGTTTCTCAGTCACTCTTTTCACGCTGTCATTTTCGAGCTGTCAGTCTGGGCCGTCCGTGGGTTAATCAGCTGTTCTGTCACCGGACCTCATCTAACCAATGGTGCAGCGTTCCTCCTTCGTTTTCAGCCTATCATCGTTCAGCTCTCCTTTTAAATATGATCCTTTTTCTTCCCTAGTTCTTTCAAGCTGGCTTCGTGCACCCCTCCACCTCCCCATCACCGCCATCTTCAGAAGCAGAGTCAACTCCCATCAATTCTTCTCCAACTCGGTCTCATCAAATCATCAGTCCTCCACCACCAGGGTCTGGACTCCATGGGGGGATCTATCCTAATGACGAGCAGGACTTCATCACTAAATCGCATCTTCCACCCCATAGAGTCCAAGCGCCAAAACATTCTGTCAAATCTCATTCTGTCAATCTCTTTTTCACTGTAATAAATTAATTCTTAATATCACTTGTCTCTCCTGATTGAACTGAAATCAGTTCCTGTTACAGGACAAACAGGAACTGTCTGATAATTCAAGTCCTACTAAGAAAAAATGCAAATGGTCTGCAAAACTTAAACATTCCACTGCAAAGAACAGAACTGCCAGACTTCCAAAAGGATTAATTGGATCAAAATGCACAGCTTTAGTCAATATAGCTGGTGTAGATTGCAATTGCCTTTTAGATACAGGTTCACAGGTTACTACGGTTCCTACGTCTTTCTATAACCTGAATCTGTCTGATCAACAGATCAAACCTCTTGATGATTTGTTAGAAGTTGAAGGGGCAGCTGGACAGTGTGTTCCCTATTTGGGTTATGTCGAATTGAATGTAACATTTTCCAATGATTTTCTTGGTGCTGACTTTGACATTCCAACACTTGCTCTTGTTGTTCCTGATGTACGACCAGAGAGTCCTTCTCAGGTTCTTATCGGAACTAACACTCTTTTTTTTTTTTTTTTTTTTGGCCTTTTGCCTTTAATGATAGAGGGAGGAAAGTGGATAGAGTCGGAAAGGGGGGAGAGAGTGGGGAGAGACATGCGGGAAATGGGCCACAGGCCGGACGCGAACCCGGGCCGCCCGCGCGCGAGGACTGAGCCTCAATACGTGGGGTCGCGCGCACTGCCGCTGCGCCACCGGCGACCCCGGAACTAACACTCTTGATGTCCTGTACAGTCATTACATCAACAGTAACACACCTCATCAACCGACTCTTTTCGGGTACAAAGCATTGATCAAGACACTTGAGTTGCGTCATCGACAAATTCAAGATGGAACAGTGGGAATAGTGAGGATGTTGAGCAAAACTCCAACTCTCATTCCTGCTGGCCACAGCATGATTCTTGAGGGTTCAGCTAAGGTTCAGCCTTTTGCAGCAGATCGCTGGGCGGTGGTAGAACATCCTACCCAATCTTCTTTGCCTGGTGGTCTGTGTGTTAAAAGTTGCCTGGTTACGCTTCCTTCAAAAGCACCCTACAAAGTACCTGTAGTGGTCATGAATGAATCCGATCAAGATGTCTTTATTCCTTCTCTTTGTGTCATTGCAGAACTTGGTGCTTTTCATAGCATTATTTCACAGCACACTGTGAAAGCTTCCACCGATGATGATGACAGACAGAAGTCTGATTTTAAAATCAACTTTGGTGATTCTTCCATTCCAGCCGAGGGGAAAGAACGAATTACAGACAAGCTTCTTCAAATGCCGGAAGTGTTTTCACAGCATGACTTAGACTAAACTAAACTGGATAGTACACAGAAACACAAAAAGTGTGTTTGCTATCTGGAACTACATGCTGTCCCAAGGTGGAGTGGACGACAGTATCCTGAAGCATCTTTGTTGTCTGTCTTAGCCTCTTTGGTTTTCGCTGAGTTATATCAATGTTACTTTGTTGACATAACTCAAGTGTTTCACTCCACATTTCCTCAAAAGAGGCTTGACTACGGTACTGGACCAGTGTCTCTTTAAGTGCTTTAATAAGTTCAACAGCCTTAGCGTAGTCCACTGTTTTAGACTGGAGCATGTCTGATAAATATTTGGAGTCACTCAGGACCTTTCTGAACAGAACAAGAGATCCAGAAAAATTCTGATCAATTTGAGCCAATATCCCTCTGGCTTCAACAGCTCTTTGCGGATGGTTTTCCGATGCGATCTCTTCAAGCACCTGTACTATTGCAGGCAATCTGTCCATAACATTGCGACATGCTATGTGCCTACAGGCCCAACGTGTATCACTAAGCTGTTGGAGCTCCCTTGGTGCACCATCAAACATCTCCCGCTGCACTTCCAGCCATTTGTTGTGTACATAAGACCCAGACACAAATACATACAGTCTCTCCAATAATGAGAAGAAGTTTCCTGCATCTGCCACACTCTTTACAGCGTCTACTATAACTAAGTTCAAGCAGTGTGCACTACAGTGAACATAGAAGGCGTGTTTGGCTACTTCTTTTATTTTTGCTTGAACACCTGCATGTGCCCCTCGCATCACTGCCGCGCCATCGTAGCCCTGGCCTACAAGGTTGTTTTTGTATTCCAGCCTGTGCTTCTCAAAGAAGCCTATAATCTTTTCAGTTAAGGCAGCAGCATCCATGTCTTCGGAAACTTCAAACTCCAGAAAGCTCTCATGAACCACACCGTTGTAAAAATATCTCAGAACATATGACATTTGCTCTTTTTTCTGAATATCTTTGGTTTCGTCAACAATAACTGAAAACTGCTTGCTTGTTTTAACTTCCTGAATGATTTCCTCTTTGACCATTGCAGCCAGGCACTCGAGTATTTCATTCTGTATCGTTTTACTGGTGTATTTAGCATTTTTAGCTTGATGTTCAAGCCTTTTTTTAATGATGGGGTTATGGTTACCCAGCAAGTCTAACATAGACAGAAAAACACCCTTTTTATCAGAATCAGAAGACTCCCTGTGACCTCGCTGTGCTGTATTTTCTGTGGCTGTGAGAACTAAAATTTCTGCTAAAGTTCTGATGTAGTACTGATTTTCAGCCACCTGCTTCCTTTTTTGCTCATCCATTAGTCCAATCATTGAGATATTTTTATCCACACTTTTCTTGTTCTCTGTCCATGCAAACATTGAATTTACATGGCCTTCAGATCTGGCATGAGAACAGAAACCACTGTCTTTCATTGTAGCCTTTTTCCAATTACGATATCCCTCAGATGAGGTGAAAACAGTTCTTGGGGCATCAGGGAGGGAAAAATGCCTACAAGCAAAACAGTAAGCTGCATCTTTGGAGTGCGAGTATTCTAACCAGGGATGAGATTTGTACCAGTTACTGTGGAAACTTCTCCTTGCTCCTCCCTGGAGGGTCTGAGGGAAACTCTCTTGGATTGGCTGCACTGGCACCTCACACCTGGACTTGGATATGTCTAGAAGATGGAGAGGAGGAAAGATTTAAATTGCATTACATCTAAACTAATTACACAATGTAGCAGATAGTAAAAAGATAATCAATTTGGAACTGTCATTAGTTATAACCATCCAGATGTGTTAAGACTAACATTTTTTTCCCGGGAGAGTGCTATTAGGTTCATTTCATTAATTTGGAATTTAATCTGAGCAATAAATCAAAAATACATTGTACAAAATATTCAGACTCTGTCCCCATCTCATCACACTTTCAAGTTTTCCCAATTATTTCTATTCAAGCAAACGAGTATTTATATTTATTTGAAAAAACTTTAAGCAATCTCTCTTAAAACACCTTAAAGCAAAATGTCCATTTTGTCATTAGTTTTTATTCTTATGTAACTTAGTATACCATTTCCATACCATGTGGACCAGCTCGACTGGAGATGGTTGGTGATGGTTCAGGCACTCTCCTTTCCCTTTCACTGTCTGAGCCCTGCTCCTTATCTTGTCTCTGATTTTCTGCCTTCTCATCTTGGTGATGCTCTCCCTCCTCCATAGCTTCACCTCTGTGATGCTCTCCCTCCTCCTGTCCCTGCTGGTCGCCTTGGCTTTGTATTCTGTCTCTGTCACGTTTCTGTTGCTCTTCTCTTTCTCCTTCCACCTCTTTTCTCTCTCCATCCACTTTGTTCTGCTGTTCTCTTTCTCCTTCCACCTCTTTTCTCTCTCCATCCACTTTGTTCTGCTGTTCTCTTTCTCCTTCCACCTCATCTTCTCCGTCTACCTTGCTCAGCTGTTCATTTTCTCCAGCCTTTCTCTTTGGTGAGAGAAAACTAAAGATGCTACCTTTCCTCTTCATTTCTGTAAAATTCAAAGCAACTTAACAATGTTTTCCTTGACAGAAGTTGAATCAATATTAGCTTGAGTAGCCTACTTTACACAAAACTAACGTCAGAGCTAGCTAACATTACAGGTATAGTTAGCCAAATAACTTTCTTCAACATTTTCATCATCTTAAAATCAGCATTGCAACTATACTTGCACTTTTTTTAAAATTGTAATTTCATTTCTTGATAGATTGTTAATCCGTTTTTACCTCGTTCCTCCGTGTCTTCTTTCCTCAGGACTCCTTGCTCAGTGGATCCCTCGCTTTATCAAAAAAAACAAATCAGTCTCTGTGATTGGCTGCTGCTGCTCTGACGTTAACTTGTGCTGCATTCGCGGCAGTCCGACATTGGAGATTCACGCTCGTAAATCGGGAAATTGGCCGTAACTTTTTTTTTTTTTCGTTGCTGCCTACTGGGGTGGCAGCTGGGGTGGCAAGCCTCTCTTTTAGGGTGGCAGCTGCCACCCTATGCCACCCCGGTAGATCCGCCCCTGAGTGTAACAGGAAAGTTTCACGATTATCTGTATGGAACTGACTTTACTGTTGTTACAGACAGCAACCCCCTAACATACATACTTACCTCTGCCAAGTTAGATGCTACTAGTTACCGGTGGCTAGCTGCACTGTCAACTTATTCTTTTAAGCTGCAGTACCGAGCTGGTAAACAAAACCTTGATGCAGATGGTCTTTCAAGACGACCACATGACGACTGTCTGAATGATAAACAATCTCAAAAAGAGCAAGATCGAATAAATGGATTTATTCAGCAGCATCTTGACACCAACGGTTCAGAAATGATTTCTAAAGACGTCATAGATGCTATTTGTCATTGTGTTCTTGTTCGAGCATGTCCTGATCCTGTCATCCAGTCTAACCTTACTCTGGTTGAATCCTTTACACATTCTGTCAGTGCTGTTCCTGACAAGTACATGTCTGAGGATAAACATGGTTTACCAACCATACCTTCTTTTTCTCAGTCAGATCTGAGGGAAACCCAACGAGCTGATCCAATCATTCGGGAAATCATACTCCAGATCGAGTCGGGGGAAACAATTTCTCCAACTTTAAGAAAGGAGCTTCCTGCACTTGGCTTGTTGTTAAGAGAGTGGAGTAAACTTGAACTCCAAAATGGTATTCTTTATCGTAAAAGACAGGACGGCGAACACATCTTTTATCAACTTGTCCTTCCCCAAGAACTGCGTCATATTGTGTTGACAAGTTTACATAATGACATGGGTCATATGGGAATTGACAGAACCCTTGATCTCGTCCGTTCAAGATTCTATTGGCCCAAAATGGCTGCTGATATTGAACAGAAAATTAAGACATGTGATAGATGTGTACGTCGGAAATCTCTGCCGGAGAGAGCCGCTCCATTAGTAAACATCAAAGCAACCCGTCCACTGGAACTTGTTTGCATGGATTTTCTCTCTCTAGAACCTGACCGAAGCAATACAAAAGACATCTTGGTGTTAACTGATCACTTTACGAAGTTCGCTGTTGCCATTCCAACTCCGAATCAGAAAGCCAAAACTGTTGCCAAGTGTCTGTGGGATCATTTCATTGTGTGTTATGGTATCCCTGAAAGGTTGCATTCAGATCAAGGTCCGGATTTTGAATCCAAACTGATCAAAGAATTGTGTGAGTTTGCTGGAATTCAAAAAGTGCGGACAACACCATACCATCCTCGTGGTAATCCTGTGGAGAGATTTAATCGTACACTGCTTAACATGTTGGGAACACTGGAAAATAAGCAAAAATCTAAATGGAGAGACTACATCAAACCTTTGGTTCATGCATACAATTGCACCAAAAATGAAGTGACAGGATTTACTCCATATGAACTGATGTTTGGACGTTCACCCCGTCTTCCTGTTGACATGGCTTTTGGATTACCTGTAAAAGAGAAATCAAGCAAATGTCATTCTCAGTATGTGGAAAACCTCAAATCTCGCTTGGAGGAGAGCTATGACATAGCTTCTCGAAACGCACAGAAAACTGCAGAACGGAACAAAGTTCGCTTCGACAAAAGAGTGACAACTGCAGATCTGGAGGCTGGAGACCGAGTACTGGTCTGGAATGCGAGAATTTGAGGTAAACAGAAATTGATTGACAAATGGGAAAGTGATGTATATGTTGTCTTGAAAAGGGCAGGAAATCTTCCAGTTTATACTGTAAAACCTGAAAACAAAGATGGCCCTGCTAGAACACTTCATAGGGACCTTCTTTTGCCCTGTGGGTTTCTTCCTGTGACCTCAGAGGAAGAAATTCCTCAGATTTCCCCAGTTCAGAGACCAAAAACTCGGAATTGCCCAAGAACCCCTGAATCAGAAAATGACTTCGATGAGAATGATGATGAAAATGAGGATTTTGGAATTTCAAGAATCAAGTTTCCTCAGACTATAAAGTTCACTGTGGACAATGGTGAAAGACTAGGAATTGACGTAGAAGGTCCTTGTGTGGAAGCAGAGTTTTCAAACAAAAATGGATCTCCACCGTCTCAAAGTGACTTACCTGTTATTGAGGAGCCTTTACTTGAAAATCTAACCATGGAGCAAACACTGGAGAATGGAGAAAACTTACCTGTGGATGGAGAAAACTTACCTGTGGATGGAGAAAACTTACCTGCGGATGGAAAAATACCTAAATTGGATATTCAAATGGAACAGTCCCCAGCTGATGTGGAAAACGTCTCTGGAAATGGAAAGCTTGGAAATGAAACGGAACCTTTACACACATCAAGTGACTTGACTTAAGATTCACTCAGGCGTTCAAATAGAAATAGAGTACAACCTAAAAGGCTGCAGTACTCCAGATTAGGAAATCCTCTGATTTCAGTAGTACAAACTCTGTTCCAAAGTTTGTCTGCTGCTTATGCAGACGCGTTGAGTGATGTTACACCTTATCCCGTTCCCACTGCTAAAATCCATGAAGTGTAGTGTTATCATGCAACGGGACGTGCATGGAGTTAAGGGGGGAGGTTGTAACCCAGGTCACAGAATGTAAAATAAAAAAACATTTTTCAATTATTACTTAAGAATTATTGCTTGAGAAGTGATATAAATTTAATTTTAATTTATTAACTGCGGAGTTAAAATCCTGCGGTATTTGGTGCCAATCTCATGAGATTTAAATGGACCAATCGGAACATCTGATTGGCGTCAGTTGGGCCATAAACAGGAAGCAGGAAGCTTACCGGTAGACACAGGTAGACACAGACAGACGGAGAGGAAAATCACAGCGACAAACTTTTGTAAAACTTCTGTTAAAGATTGAACCAGGAATTGGCCGGGTTTTTTTCCCCCTTGCACGGGTGGCGAGCTCACAACGAGGAACAACGACAGTTTCTACTAAAACATCTTCAACAAGACTGCATATCTCTTACCAGAGTGGTAGGAGAAGGATGAACTTTTGGTTTTTTGGACTAAAAGACATTGTTTTTTTCCAAAGGAGGAACATTCACAATTTTGAACTTTGAACTTTGAAAAGTTGAAAATTTATTTTTCCAATTGAATATTTGTTTTTGATTTATTTATTTCATTATTTTTTCCAATACAAACATTTATTTTAAAATCAAAATCCAAGTCTCCTGATTTTTATTAAATGCAATCATCAGTTAAAAATTTCTCTCTCCTTTAATTTGGAATTTTCTGATTTTTGTTTCTCATTATTAAAATGTTGGTTTTTTGTTTATGTTAAAAACACTTTAAAAGTAAACAAGTGCTACAAAATTGTTGTAGTTCAATAAAGTTTATTTTTTTATGTATTTTGTATCCAATAGAATACTGAACAAATCTTTTCAAATAAATTTGAAGACTTACAAAATGTAAGTTAATTCCAATTGCAATTCAGATTAACGACAGGAAAGAGTGAGAGAGAAATGTGAACAGAGAAATTCACAGACCCAAAAACAGTTTGTATCAGTCACCAGTTTGACCCAAGATGTATTCAATCTCTGAAATCAATGGCAAAAACAGACTGGTACAAGTAACCAGTGATTTGATCAAGAAAAGGCAGTCCAAAGACAATTCGTTCCAAATACAATTCGTTCCAAAGACAATTCGTTCCAAAGATATTTTGTTTCTGAATTCAGATAGAGCAAACTGTGATGATAGAAAAGATAGGGAACACCTGTAAAATAGATAGATGTAGATGGGACAGAAGACAGCAAGATAGAATCTCTCAAAATAGATAGATTTAGATGGGACAGAAGACAGCAAGATAGAATCTCTCAAAATAGATAGAGGTAGATGGGACAGAAGACAGCAAGATAGAATCTCTCAAAATAGATAGATTTAGATGGGACAGAAGACAGCAAGATAGAATCTCTCAAAAATAGATAGAGGTAGATGGACGGTAGAAAGCCAGATAGAATCTCTCAAAATAGATAGATGTAGATGGACAGTAGAAAGCCAGATAGAATCTCTCAAAATAGAAGTAGATGGAGATGGGATCAGCACACCTGTAAGACAAAAAGGAAACAGACATTAGGTTGATGTTAAAATACATTTTATATATACTATAAATATAAAAGTGTGTGTATGGTGTAGTTTATTGTGTGAACTTACCACTGAGTCTGTGACCAAAACAGATGAGGGGGAGGAGAAGAAAGAAGGGGACAAAGAGGGAGAGACTTTGAGTTTATTATGAAATCACCAACACCTCACACATTCAGTTGTTGTTGAATTTGTTCAAAACACTGGTGCCATGAAATGTGTCTTTATAACCACAAGAACTTAGTTCTCCAGAATATTCTGAAATCTTAAGTGAAATCTTTTTGATCCAGATTTTTGTCTCTTCAGGATCCCACAATCCTTCTTAACTTGGTCCTGTTTAAAAACTGGACAGGATCAATCTTATTCACAAATTGGTTCTTTAAGATGACTGACTCCAGATGACTAGAGCTGTAAATGGGACTTCAGACATCCCTACGATCCACAACCAATTTATAACATTCAGATTGACTGTGTGTGTGTGTGTGTGTGTGTGTGTGTGTGTGTGTGTGTGTGTGTGTGAGAGAGAGAGAACTTACTGCAGACTGGCTGCCTCACGATGATGGTCTGCTGTCAGATGAAGGACAGAAGGTGTGGGGAGGAATGGGGACAAAGTGACATTTTCAAGTTAATATCATGTAAACTAACATCTCATTCCAACTTCTATTCATAATCAAAGTAGAATTTGTGCCAGCTCTAAGCTTTATTTCCAGTTACTAACTCTACAGTTAAGTTTCATTTGGCAAGTGTCAAAATGTGTTTTCTATTGTTTAACAGCAATTTTTCAACTGTTTGCATTCTCAATAATAAGTGATTTCTGGCTGAGGCCAAATGGTAATAAGATGACTTTTAAAATGTGTCATGACATCAAAATTATAATTCATGCACGTCAACTTACATTTCAGGGTTTAGAAGTGAAGGTGTCAACGACGGTCTGCAGTTATAGCAGGAGACAGCGATATTTTATTTCACTGTAGAAACACCTCACAGCTCATTCACATCTTCAGGACCAGAATTCTTGTCTGTATTTCATATTATTTATTAATGTAAACTAAATACTTGAGGTGAACTGAACCAACAACCACTTAAATGAAACATAATAAAAAATTAAACCACTGACATGATTCTCTCGTGGTGTATGGAGACAGCTGTGGTTAAACTTCAAATAACTTTATGCACTTGTTAGGGACTTTAGCTGTGTATAAAAGCATCACATGAATGACAGCACAAACAAAAACACACCTATCAAAGTCAATGAAGAGGACACTGAGGAAGTGAAGCTTGATAGCCTAACTTCAACCAGACTACAGGACTGTTTTTGATGATGAACTTGTGTGTCAAAATATGATTCACTTTGTCTTATTAAAATACATTTCCTATATTTACAGTAAGTAGGAGGCCATACTAGCAAGAAAAGATAAATTACATGTTAATATGGTGAGATTCAGTAACGCTAAGTAATGATATATTAGTTTGGCAGCTAAACACTTTTTCTCAGTGTTCTTACCGATCAGATTTGAGCAGGGTGTCAATGGTGGTCTGAAAAGACAAAGAACATAAAAAGTGCTCTTTTAACACAGGTTAAAATGACGGAAACATGTCACAGCTCGATCCGAGTAGTTTCAGAGTGGATTCTTTATCTGAATATGTTGAATATATAAACATTGAATAGGGCCAACTAAATCCTCCTTGTTTCTGCAGCTTCATTGGATCTTTAGCCCGTCCATTAATATGACACAATTCTGTTATCAGGTGAGACAATAAGGTAATATGTCTAAGACTAAACAAGATAATAGTGCGGTGACATGTTTCTGTATACTTTACAGTAGACAAATTAAAAAGTGTGAATAGACAGTTCTGTAAACATCATGTAAACAGTTCTGTTCCAGGCTTATTTCACACATAGGTTTGCGATGAGATACAAGTCACATATTAAGGGTAAGTTGTACAATCAGAGGCTAAACGGTGCTAATTGCCTTTCAAAAGGCAAACGTTTGTTAAACAGTCTCGTGTCATCAACAATATGCTGCTACTGTTCGAGAACCAGCACATGTTCAAAATCTGTAAGATTTCCAGTTAATGATGGTAAAATGACGATTAATGTGTGTATACTTACTCTTCTGATGGGGGGGAAGGAGTCCAGTCAGTTTTAAAAGTGCAGGAGGTGATGGTAGATGGCAGAGTGGTGTTGGAGGAAGAGAAGAAAAATACATTTGAATTTAATGTTTGAGGGGTTTTATTACCAAAAGCTCAACAATTAAAACTCTACAATAAAGCTACATGACAAACTTACATTTGTGAGGACACAAGTTGTTCTTGGTACATGAAATAAATCATTGCGGCTCTCAAATCTTATCCATCATCCTTTTTCAGCTTTACTAAAAAAACCATCACTAACAAAACCAGTATCATTTACATAGGTGAAGTAGTCTATATTGAAAAATACCCATAAATAAAAGTTTGACGACATATACTACATTTACTTAAACTAAATATCAGCAGTAAATTGTGTATTACTTCACGTTTTATTTCAATGTGATCACCGCTGCCATCCAGAGAGATAAACGTCTGTCAGACCTCAGAGCGCGCGTGATGCAGCGCTCGCGCTGTCAGACAGGACGGTTACAAGTTAAAACGTTAACCATACGACTCGTTTGTATTAGTTATTAGTTTTTTCTGTGACAGAACACAAAAAGTAGATTGTCTGTAACATGCACTGTACGAACACATAGTTAACAAATGGCTTTATGTGTAGACAAGCATTTCCCGCTGTACTGGATGTTACTAACAGTTCAGCTCTCTGCTGACTCATTGGCAGCTAGCCACAAGCTAATTAGCGCAAGAGTAGAACTTTCCGGTTGTAATGTACAATATTTTAACTACCCCTTTCCTCCACGGTAACAGTCGGTAATAGAGAATATTATGCCTTATTTCTAAAACCCAGGATGTGTTTGTGTACCGTGAAAGTCTTAAATAGTAAGGAGAGATGTCTTTTCAACACTTACCGCAAAAAAATTCCAGAGACGAGTGACACTCTAACGCGCTTGCACAGATGAAGCAGTCTGTGAGCGACGCGTTCAATGTCCCTCAGAATAAAGGAATTCACTGACAGCGAGGCCATGCACACAGTATTTTCGTCTTTTGTCTTTTTTTGCACGGAGATCATTTTGAAGATGTTTGTTGAGAAGTTTGACATTTATAAATTAAAGTTATTACATTGCTACTATATTTGTTAACACATAGTAGCGGTTGGCATCATTACTGCATTTTGCCCACAACAGTTTTATCTATAGAATTATATCTGTCTATCTTTCTAAAAAAAATTTGATAATACGTATAATCTGTTAGACCTATATATGATTATGCTGGTGGGATGATAAAATGTAGTGAAAATATGTTTTGAAGTGGTCCCCTTTCTTCCCAAAGGGATCCGGTCCGTGGGCCGTAAGTTTGACAAGGTCACTGAAAAAAAAAAAAAAAAAACAGTGCTGAATGAGAGTCGCGAACCCTGTCCGGTAGAGCGACAGTGCTACATTCTGCTGCTCTGCAACAGACCTCGATGTAATGTTAATGAGAACATTTTCAATATAAATAGTGGCGGAAACAACAACGCGGAAACATGCGAAAGAATCACTTTTATTGGCCACGTTGAACACACAAGGAATTTAAGTTCGGGAGACTTTAGTCCATCTAGAAAATGTAAACAATTAACTAAAAAGATAACCAAGCAATGAAAGATTAATATGCAAAGACTAAATAAACCGATTATGCCGGTGGGTGCCCAAAACCAAAGCGATAAAAAGTGTGGCAGCTGAGGGGTTAACAGAATGTAAATTATAATTATAATCCTTAATTATGATAGATTTTCCAACAACGCCACCCCAGACTTCCTGGGGAAATATTACAGCCTAAAGGCACGCAAGTAAGTATATTAAGAGTGGGGAACCGGTTCCATTTAATTTACAAAACTTTATTTTGCATTGGTAGAAAAACATTTAATTTCAATTCATTTCAATGCAGTCACAATTGCTGTGGGACAAAATACATTTAAAAAGCGCCAGATGCTCGGGCCCAGAGCCCGCGGTTCAAAGTGTCAGGTTTGGAGACACGAATGCGCAGAGCGCAAGCACCCAAACAGCGCGTGAGGAGCAAGGCAGAGCAAAACGAAGGAGGTAAAGGGCAAAGCAAAGCAGCAGAGGCAGCGTGCCAGTGCCACTGCAGACCACCGAGGACACCTAAAGAAAAGTAAATTTGGATTACCAACTAAACTAAACCTGACAGCAACACGTTATTCGCTAATGTGAGCCAGGAGTGCACAATGCAAAGCAATCTGCCTGGCCTGCAGCGTGGCTGCAACCTAAACGCTGGTTAGACAGAAGACAGATGGATTAAGGAGATTGGTACCTACATGAGAAGAGTCACGCTGCGCGCACAAAAGAGGTGCAGAAGCGACGGAGCGCAGCGGTGTGGGGCTCGCAGCCAAACAGCGCCACTAGAAACATGATAGAACGACGGCTTAATAAATGGGATTTGGAAGGATTATTTTATGCATTCGGACATGAAATGGGATCTACCTGGAGCTGGAGGACAAGGCGACCAACACAGAGGACCCGGAAGAGCGTGAGGTCAAAGGGGAATGAATGGGAATGGGAGCGCTTAAATAGTCCAGCGCGACAGGTAAAAGCACACCCAGCACAGGTCTCCAAAGCCCGTTTTACCAGAAAAGCATGCATTTCGACTCCAACACACACACAAACACCACAAGGCCGATAAACTAACTATAAAGCACTTCTCAGCACCTGGTGAAACCGCTCACTTGTTAGCTGAATAATTGAAAGCATAGGCATTGGAGAAAACTCTAACATTGACATTTTTAAATAAATTATTGGATTTGCTCTAATGGTCACTGATGAGCGTCAGGAAAGCGAATTAAAAGAAAGTAATATAGATGTTATGTTTTGGTTTTTCCCCTGTCTGTCACTCCCTCTGTGTGCTCCCTGCTCCTCCCTGATTACTCATTGCTTGCAGGTTAGTGCACAGGTGTTGCCTATGTAATCAATGCAGTATTTAAGCCAGCTCCCTCCACACTACCGGCGCCAGACTATTGTTGTTCATCCGTGGTTCGTGCTCTCCGTGTCTTTCTCTGATATTTAGTACTCTGTAAATTGCTTGTTGATCTCCCTGTCGTGTTTTTTGACCCTTCGTGTTTTTTCTCCCTCTCGCCTAGTTCCCAGTCCTGCCCGTTCTGTATCCTGTACTTCTCGTCGTTCGTTCGTCTTCGTCTGGCTTCATCACGCGTGTTTTTCGAGTCACATTATATTCCTTGCTTCACATAGTTGAGTGTCACATTATTTCCTGTACACATTTGAGTCACTTTAGTTTATGCTTCACATTAGTGTCACTTACATTTCAAATTGTATTGTAGTTCACCGTGTCACATTTTTGTATAATAAATTATTGTTTTTGTTTATACTGTCTCTGAGTTGTGCGTTTGGTTCCCAGTTCATTCTGAATCGTAACAATAGACATTAGTTAAGGACATGCTTCGTGATTGATTCAATCCCTTTTAACAGGAGGGAACCAAGTACTCTACATTAAAAAGAAAAGAAAAAAAAAGACAATTCATTTTATTGATTGATCAATGAAAGAGAGCGAGAGAGAGAAAGAGAGAGATCTAATAGGCTACGTATATTATTATTACATGGTTGAAGTTGTGTTTTAATTGTATAGTCACTTTGTCCAAGTAAACAATCAGTCACTTTGTCCAAGAAAAACGATTTATTTTGACATAACATAAACTTCACATACAAATTAAACAATTATTTAAATCTTAAATAATTATTTAAAACAAATGAACAATAACTCCTTTCAACATAAAAATTAAACACATTGATCAATAAAAAAACATTTAAAACACATATACATTATTTTCCTTCTTCCCCCTCCATCTATTCTTCCTCCAGCTGCCCCTGCTTCCCCTCTTTGTAGTCCTCCCCCTTCTTTTTCCCCTCTTCATCCTCCCCCTTCTTCTTTCCCTCTTCCATCCTTGTCTTTCCCTACTGCAATGACTTCCTGTACCACCCCCCCTTTGACCGAAATATACACAGGGAAAGGGACCGACATCATTTTTGGAAACAAATCCCCCCATTTCTCCTCAGAAATGAGCGACGGAGCGCAGCGGTGGGATTTGGAAGGATTATTTTATGCATTTGGACATGAAATGGGATCTACCTGAAGCTGGAGGACAAGGCGGCCAATACGGAGGACCAGGAAGAGCGTGAGGTCAAAGGGGAATGGGAGCGCTTAAATGGTCCACCAGACCAGAGCGACAGGTAAAAGTACACCCAACACAGGCCTCCAAAGCCCGTCTCACCACAAGTAATATAGACATTAGGTAAGGACGTGCTCCGTGATTGATTCAATCTCTTTTAAAAGGAGGGAACCAAGTACTCTACATTAGGAAAAAAAATAAGACAATTCATTTTATTGATTGATCAATGAAAGACAGAGAGATCTAATAGGCTACTTATATTACGTGGTTGAAGTTGTTGCGTTTTAATTGTACAGTCACTTTGTCCAAGTAAACAATCAGTCACTTTGTTCAAGTAAACAATATTTATTTTTAACATGAAAATTAAACAAACGCATTTTTTTAAATCAGTAACAATTAAAACAAATGAACTACTTTCAACAGAAATTAAAAACATTGATCAATAAAAAATAAATAAATACATTCTTCCCCCTACACCTCGTCTTCCTCCAGCTGCCCCTCTTCATCCTCCCCCTCTTCTTTCCCTCTTCCATCCTTGTCTTTCCCCAATGTAATCACTTCCTGTACCACCCCCCCTTTGAGCGAAATAAAAACAGGGAAAGGGATCGACGTAATTTTTGGAAACAATAGCCCCCATTTCTCCTCAGAAATTACAGGCATTTCCCCACTCTCCAATAGCAGGTGAAGCCACCCCGGCTGCCCTGGCACGGTGTCCGCCCCCAGGCATTTGGCCTCCTGGCTGGTGCTGGCCTCCTGATGGCAAGAAATAAACATTAGTTAAACAGCTAATTATACTTAATTGGCTGAGACTTAATAAAAACCTACCACAATTTCCGTAAATTGAGTAGAGTGGGATTTAGTCCCAAACCCCGACTCTCGGGACTTAAGGTGGGTGACCTCCACCCACACTCCAGCCACCACAGGGCATAGGGCGACCTCCCTCCACAGGGTGACGCCAACCCTTTCATTGTCCTTAAATAAATAGAAAAATAGTATTGTGTTTTATGGGGCTTTGATCCAGTATGCATACATTTTAAATAACGACAACCCATTTTAGATGTAAATCATTCCACAATGATAGGATAAATGAGTTACCTAAACAGGCTACACATTCCCATTGAAAAATAATTAAAGCATTTTTATCAAAATTGCTGCTATGTATAGTTGTCTACTGCATTCCCCTCCCTAATTTCCCTTTTACTCAAATCTTTGCACATGTTCTCTCAACCTCTGAAATGACCATGACTTCCATCAGTACATTACAGGTGCTTTTATTCTCTCTATTTCACTCCAATGCTGAAGCTGTCCTGCTGCTAACAATAAATAAGAGGCTGAGAGTGACAGAGAGACACGGGGTCAATGAGAGACAGATTCAGAGCAGTTACTTAATATAATATATCTAACTTACTTGTTCCAGGACAATATCTCTGACGGGGACCTTGTCCCTACCCACGCTGACTGCTCGTATGGTGAACACCTGTATGGAAGAAATATTTTGTTGGTATTAAACATTTAACACGCAAGTATTAAAAAAATCCTCTCTATGTGTGCGTGTGTGTCTGTTATACTGACCTCCACCACCATCCCCTTCAGGGTGAACAGCCCCGGCATCCCCCTGGCCTCTGTCCAAGTCTTCTCTGGACTCAGAGGGTTGAGTAGGAGCTGCCCCTGCTCCCTGAGTTCAGCGCTCACCTCAAAAGTAAGGCTCCTAAAAAGCCTTGCCTGTGCCGTGATATTTAAACCATATGGTGGGGCTGTCCCATGAAGGGAATATCCCCTGAGAACATAACCCACACCAAGTTGTAATATCAATTTTGAGGACTCAAAAAGAGTCACCTTTTTGATGGTCTCACCATCACTCAAGATGAGCACCCTATTTTCTCTCTTTACCAAGGGGAAAACCGCCCCCCCCTCAAACACCCTTGAGTGTTTTTTCAATTTTTTTTTCAAAAAGAAAAATGATATGCAAGGGTGGGGGAGTGAAATCGGGGCCATGGTGTTGTCCACAGACGTCGTTTATCTTCATCTGTATGAGAGTAAAGAAAAAAGACATTTTGTTAAAAACAACTACTTGAGAAAACGTCCGCTTTCAACATAAAAGTGATCAGGATCGTTATCAGACTTCTGCAGAGCTTGATGACGAGATAGTCATTTGAATCAGGTGTGTTGAAGAGGGAGACATCTAAAACATGCAGGATTGTGGCTCTTGACGACAAGGGTTGGCCACCCCTGTAATAATGCATAATACAATCCTCTCCGTTACATAAAATGTGGCAATTAAGATAAATAGTTAATATATTGAGCCGTTTGGAAGATTACATTGGACTATTGTAAAATCAAACCAGTGTTTGAGAAGAGTGGCAACTTGCTTAATTTCAACTTTAAATTCTAGCTTTCTCAACATATAAATATTACATGTCCTAATCTGTATTATATTCTTCGCAATGAATACACAATAATATATACACATAAGACAATAAGCTAACATTTCTAGCATAAAGGCTATAATTAGAAAGGTTGTCCTACTGGGCGGCAGTAGCTCAGTCTGTAGGGACTTGGGTTGGGAACCGGAGGGTCGCCGGTTCAAGTCCCGGCACGGACCAAGTTCGGAAATTGGTCTGGTAGCTGGAGAGGTGCCAGTCCATTTCCTGAGCACTGCCGAGGTGCCCCTGAGCAAGGCACCGAACCCCAAAACTGCTCTGGAGCGCTCGCTGTGGGCAGCCCCCTCACTCTGAGACCTCTCCATTAATGCATGTCACTGGAACCCTGTTTGTGCATGAGTGTGTATCTCGGCCTATGTGTGTGTCATTAGACAGAGTGTAAAAAACCGAATTTCCCCTCGTGGGATTAATAAAGTGTAACTTCTTCTTCTTCTTCTTACCATTGTTCCTGCTTTGAAGGATGACCAAAGACTGACCGAAGCACTTTTAAGAGCTCAGTTAAGAGCAGGAACGTGTGTGTAGGTGCAATCAAGAGTAACGGCAGTCAGCTGGCAGTAGTAAAATTAGTACAACAAGTAAAAGTGTCCCACCACATACACACACATTGAAAAACGTGGAAGACAGCAAAAAACATCAGCAAACATTTGGAGGTATAGTTTAAAAAATATACAAGATAGCAAAACAATGTAAATGTAGTAAAAGTAGCAGGTGAAAGTAGCACAAACGGTTGAAGAGTAGTGTTGATCGCAGGAGCTGGGGATCGAACACTCAACCTTCTGAGTGAAACGTTTCCCATTCATTTCAATGGGGCAGAATTTTGTGGAAAAAGTGAAATGATTTAAAAAGTAAAAGTAGTACAAACGTGAAAAGTCATAGCACACATGAGCAGAAAAAGCTGAACAGAATGATAGTTGATAGTAGAAGCGAAGCAAAAAACGTACGGAAGTAGAAGTATCGGTATAATAAAGATTTGGATAACAATAGTGTGAATGCTGTGAAGCATTCACACTAATTAGTACAAGTAAAAGTGTCTGTACAAGAACAAGAAATAGTGATAGAAGAAAATGTAGTAAAAGTAGGAATAGTAAAAGCAGAACAAGAAGTAGAAGAAAGTGAAAGTATCTGTATAAGAACAAGACACATCGGACATTTTGCTCGCAGGAGCTGGGGATTGAACCCTCAACCTTCTGATTGAGGGGCAACGACACTACCAACTGAGCCATTAGCCTGAATATTAACAATAACTTTCAACATAAGTTAAACACATTGAATAAAAAACATTTAAAACATATATACATCTCTCCTTCCTCTCCCTCCACCTGCCCCTGCTTCCCCTCGTCCTCGCCCTCCTTCTTCCCCTCTTCTCCTATTTCTTTCCCTGCCGGAGCCACTTCTACCACCTCCCCCCCTTTAACTAAAATAACTACTGGAAATGGGAGGAATGTCATTTGTGGCCATAAAACCCCCCACTTCTCCTCTGAAATAAGGGGCATTTCCCCACTCTCCAAGAGAAGATGGAGCCACCCCGGCTTCCCTGGCACATCATCAGCCCCCAGACAGTTGGCCTCCTGGCTGGTGCTGGCCTCCTGGTGGCAAGAAATAAACACAAGTTAAAACTGCCTTTTTCAAGACAGTGATTGGTGGAATTCCCAAATCCTCTGGAAAACAGCTAATTTGTGTCTCATGGCAAGCTATTAATCAAAACTTTAGTTTTTTTTTTTAAATGACCGCTATCTCCAATGTTTTTAATTTTGAATAAAATGGATACCCATTTTAGACGCTATGTGTCTATTGCATATTGCTCCTTTCATTTTAATTGTACACAAACCTAAAATAGTTGTTTATTTTTTGAATCTGCACTTTTGAAAAGTTTCCCTCAAATCTGACTGAAGTCAGCAAACACGCAGGTGAAATGAGACATCAGCAAAAATCAGAGGAGTGGAGTGTCTGTTAACTCCATTTCCTCCTCATAAAATCAAGAACTAGATCAGAGACTTAATAAAAACCTACCACTATGGCCGTGTATTGGGTCGAGTGGGATTTAGTCCCAAACCCAGATTCTCGTGATCTGAGGTGGGTGACCTCCACCCAGGCTCCAACTGCCACAGGGCATAGGGCTGCCTCCCTCCACAGACTGATGCCAACCCTGTGATTGTCCTTAAATAAATAAAACAACAGTATTGTGTTTTATGGGGCTTTGATCCAGTATGCATACATTTTAAGTAACGACAACCCATTTTAGATGTAAATCATTCCACAATGATAGGATAAATGAGTCACCTAAACAGGCTAAACATTCATATTCATATTGCAAAATAATTAAAGCATTTTTATCAAAAGTGCTGCTATATATAGCTGTCTGCATTCTCCTCCCTAATTTCCCTTTTACTCAAATCTTTGCACATGTTCTCTCAACCTCTGAAATGATGACTATGACTTCCATCAGTACATTACAGGTGCTTTTATTCTCTCTATTTCACTTCAATGCTGAAGCTGTCCGTGCTGCTAACAATAAATAATAAGAGGCTGAGAGTGACAGAGAGACACGGGGTCAATGGGAGACAGATTCAGAGCAGTTACTTAATATAATATATCTAACTTACTTGTTCCAGGACAATGTCTCTGATGGGGACCTTGTCCCTGCCCATGTTGACTGCTCGAATGGTGGACACCTGTATGGAAGAAATATTTTGTTGGTATTAAACATTTAACATGCAAGTATTAAAAAAAATCCTCTCTCTATGTGTGTGTGTGTGTGTGTGTGTGTGTGTGTGTGTGTGTGTGTATGTATGTTATACTGACCTCCACCAGCATCCCCCTGGCCTCTGCCCAAGCCTTTTCTGGGCTGAGCGGGTTCAATAGGAGCTGCCCCTGCTCCCTGAGGTCAACTCCCACCTCAACAGGAACACTCCTGAAAACTCGTGTCGCCGCTGTGAGGTTTATCCCATATGGTGGGGCTGTCCCATGAAGGGAATATCACCGGAGGACGTAGCCCAAACCAATTAAAAATTTCAGGGTGCATGATTCAAATATTGTGACTTTTTTAACAGTCTCCCCGTCACTAATGATGACTGCCCTGTTTTTTTTATTTACTGAGGGGAAAACAACCCCTCCCTCAAATACCCATGAAAGGGTTTTCGTTATTTGTTTTTCTAAAATAAAAACAATGTGCAGGGGTGGGGGGTTAAAATTGGGGCCATGGCGTTGGCCGCAGACAGCGTTTATCTTCATCTGCATGAGAATAAAGAAAAAGAAATTTTGTTAAAAAACTTGAGAGAACGTTCGCTTTCAACATAAAAGTAGTAATCATTTATAAATTCATTTTAATTATCTATAATTAATTCAATTCAATTAAAAACACTTTATTTGTACCCAGGGGGGCAATTCAAAGGCACAGTAAATGAATGACAATGCAGGTTTACGAAAATGACAAAGAAAATAAAGAGTAGACAAAAAGTAAAATGTCAAAATTCAATTAGCTTTGTACATAAAACATATAGAATTAAAATTATATAATAAAAATACAATTCAGAAATAATTAATACAATTAATTATAATTAATAATATCTTAATTTAATGTTAATCTATACTATACTTTAACATATATAATACTATCATTTATCCTCATTCAACCTGTCCCTTTCTTTTCAGACCTCCACCATTTTGTGAATTCTTCATGACTAATTCACAGCAGCCAGCCTGGCTGTTTTTTTTTTTTCGTTTTTTTTTTGGAGGGGGAGGTGTGATTGGCCAAAGCTACTGTTACTATGCGACATCATTATTTGCCAGTGCCCAGAGCCTTGTCCTACTGTACTTTGTGAGACAGTCTTTTGCTGAGACCATGTAATTAGCCAATGGCTGTGAGGATAACCTCCACACAGATGGATATGACCTTGAATCAACTCTTTGTTAATATGCTAGCTTGTCTGTGTATTTCCACATTTCATAATACAATCCTCTCTGTTACATAAAATGTGGCAATTAATGTCAATAGTTAATATATTGAGCCGTTAGGAAGATTACATTGGACTATTGTAAAATCAAACCAGTGTTTGAGTGAAGTCATAAGAGCGACAACTTGCTTAATTTCAACTTTAAGTTCTAACTTTGTTTTCTTGGATTTTTCTCGACATAAATATTACATGTCCTAATCTGTATTATATTCTTCACAATGAATACACAATAATATATACACATAAGACAATAAGCTAACATTTCTAGCATAAAGGCTATAATTAGAAAGTTCTTACCATTGTTCCTGCGTTGATGGATGACCAAAGACTGACCGAAGCTCTTCAGCAGTTGAGAGCAGAACAGACCGTTTGTACACGATTGGCTAAAGTTTATGTTGCTATGTGAAAATTGTTTGTCCAGACAATGAAAGTAGCCAATCAATACACTATCTGAAAACCCATTATATATCAAAGTACATTTTAGTTTTTGATGTAACCCACTCCACCAAAACATTCCACCGGACACACACACAACTGTTAAAAACTTCACACAACAGGTGGGCTCCCAGTCAAAGTTATGAGGCTTTGAAGGAGGTTGAACAGTTTAACATTTCTCCGTTCATCTGAATTGGGATTCATTTTGTAGAGACTGTAGGAGAAGGGCTATCACCATAGTAACATACATAAGTTAAGTGTAGGAGAATAGTATACAATCAACACAATACTTTAGGAGAATGAGAGTGTAGAAGAAGAAAAAGGTATAATACTATTAGCAGTGTGACAGAGGAGAAGAAGGTATAATACTATTAGACAAGGAGACTGTATGAGGAGGAAAGATTTGCAGAAGAGCTAGTGTGAAGTGTGTGTGAGACATTTGAAGTAATATTATGTTTAAAAACTCTACAAGCCAGTAGCACAGTGGTAGCATGTGCGCCACCACATGCATAGAGGCCAGGGTTCAACTCCGGCCTGTGGCCCATTGAAGGAGGTTGAAAGGTTTAATATTTCTCAATTCATTTGAATTGGGACTTAATCCCCTCTCTGTAAGGTGAGTGTGTGTGTGTGTGTGTGTGTGTTTGTATGAGAGATATTAACATGTTATTTTTAAAATGAGCAGAAAAAGAATACCACACTTGGCTAGTAGCCTGATAGTTCCCTCTCTGTAAGATGTATGTGTGTGAGTGTGTGTGTCTGTGTGTGTGTGTGTGTCTGTCTGTCTGTCTGTGTCTGTGTGTGTGTGTCTGTGTGTGTCTGTCTGTGTGTTTGTCTGTGTGTCTGTCTGTGTCTGTGTGTGTGTGTGTGTGTCTGTGTGTGTCTGTCTGTGTCTGTCTGTGTGTTTGTCTGTGTCTGTGTCTGTGAGGTGAAGAAGAGGAGCAGAGCCTTAAATAGAAGAAAAAACAGTCAGAAAGTGAATTTCCTCATTAGTTTGTTCAAGTTTGTCATCATTTTCTCCTGATAGATTGTTTACCTTTTGAACAAAGCCTGACGCTGCAGTGATGAGGAACCTTCAGTCTGAGAGTGATGATAGATCCGCAGCTTGTGTCACTGTTGCACATCATTTGTTTAATTTTCACCATCAGTTAGACTCTGCTGAGCTACAATGGATACATGATGGATTCACAGATGGTGACGTGGAGGTGAAGGGGTGGAGCCAGTTCTGACAAAGGAAGCAGAAGGTTGTTGTAAAAATCTACTGATACAAAACACGATTAAAAGTTGCATGATACACAAAAAATAAATACCTTAGTGCAGATAAACGCATTTGTGACCAGTAGCCGTTGCACATAGAGAAACTGAATGACATGTGCTTCCTTGACATGTCATGATCTCAGTGCAATTCTCTTTGTCTTCACTTCATACTGGTTGAAACACTTTGGATGAAGACCTGAAGGAAGACAACAAATGACATTTAGAGTTGTTTAAGTCAACAGCAACAACAATACACCTGACGGATAAATAAATGCACACAAAATTAAACAACAAAAGCAAATAATACATTAGAATTGAGAAACATTACCTTGTGATCTGTTGTGAAGACACTCGGCCACTGGACATGCGTTGCTTTTAGGGAGGAGGGACCACTGTTGATTCTGCTGCATCCTTTCTGCTTCAGCCTCGGCCCCTGCTGGTTGTTGAGAGATTCTCCAACAGTGACGACCAGCGTGTAAACTTTCTTTAAGCTGACGGAGGTGATGCATCCTCGAGTTGGCAGTTGCTTCCTTGTAGTTGATGAGGGCTGATACTGCTGGCTTAAAATTAGCCCGCTCAGCAGACATGGCAACCCGTGTGTACAGGAGGAGGGGTGCGGGGTAGACTGCTCTCGGCAATGTTTTGAATTTGGAATGCAATGTGATATCTGTGTGATTCTAGGTGTCAGTGTTACATATTCCTCTATTAAAACTAGCTTTCAATTGAAAACCAGGGTAAATGTGATGATTCAAACCACTTTGAACGTAGGAAAACAAATGAAAACATGAACTAAAGTATAATAAGTATAATAATAATAATAATAATAATAAAAATAAAATATACAAAATAATGTAAATATAAATAAATAATAATATAATATACACATATACACATCAAAAGCAAAAACAGAATTCTTTTAAAACAAAAATGTGTGGTGACTAAATGACTTAAACAATAAATAAGTCAAGGCTCAAGAATATAGATGAGGGACAAATTTGTCAAGTACAATCATTTGACTTAAGATGTTCCTATATACATACTTCTTATTTTTGATTAATAAAATAATGTCAATAACTAATGTTTGCTATATTGTTTAGTCTTACCATCACAGGCTTTTCACAATGTGCTTACAGCTATGGGCTAATACCCCTGGTAGATCATTCCCAGGCTCCATAGTCCTGGACTGACACCTGGAACAACTTTCATTTCTGTCGTTGTTTTTTTAACCAAGACTTACTCAAATGCTAAGGTTTTCCTTGAAGGGTTAATAAAAAAATGACATTTCCTTGACATTTGTGAATTTCATTTAGAAGACAAATAAGACAACATTATCTACCAATCAAATCAGTTGACAGGCTCATTTAACTAAGCCATGACTTTATAGCTATAACTTTACTATAACTTTATAAGACTGTTGTTTAACAGGGGTCAGATTAGCCCAACGCAAAGTAAAAACATGTGAAAACCTCTTATACACTAACCAGCTGAAACCCCAGACTAAATAAACCTAAAAATATAAAAAGTCAACCTGTTTTTTTGGGTTAAAGGTATGAATTAGTCCGATCGGCGGTTCAGATTGAAGAAGTAGGGATTTGTGAGGCTGTCTATGGAGGGCTGAGCATATGAAAGAACTGTCCACCTCCAGGAGAAGAAAAAGAAACTTACAAAGGCTATAGTATCTACAAGGCCACCCACCTCGCTAAAAAGTTGTCAAAGAAAATTGGGTGGAAATAAACTTTTTTGGGGTTTCAGCTGGAAGCTTTGAGTAGTATAGTTAAACTTACAGTTATCTATACATCTAATAAGGGTTTTGGCCTGTGCATTTATCAATCCTCACCCACCAGCCCTTAATGTCAAGTCAAGCCGATTTAAATCAAGTTGACTTGACTTGACATTAATTTGATGAATGCACAGGTCAAAAGAAAGTTCTGTAAAAACACTCTGAAAAGTAGACCCATAATAACTTTTATCCAAACACATTTCATACTTACCAACTATCTGTAATCTGCAAAAACATTTGTCTTACCTGAGTCTTTAAGCCTGGAAGAATATACTTATTTGTTATTACCATAGAGACACGTCCAGCAGCATGTTTGTTCTCAGGAGATTATGATTATGACAATGATTTCCAATCCATCAACGACAATGATTTCCAGTTGAGGAGGAATACTCTGGTCCACCCACCCTCCCCCCCAGTCTCAGTGAGACTGAGGCAGCCTGGCGAGGTGTTGCAGCCAGACCGCAGAGCTTCCTCCCTCTGAAAAATACTGGTCAGTCCAATTATTCACATTGTTTTCTGTTTACATACTCTGTGATATTTACATATTTACACCTTTTAAAAACGTATTCTTTAAAGTCAAACTGTTTCTAGAAAAAAAATCTTTTCTACTCTTAAGAGTTACAAGTTTAATTAAAACGGTTAAATTGTCCTTAAAAAAATCATCAAGCTGAATTCTTTCATGAGCTGTTAGAGGAAACTGCACAGTAAACAGGGTTGTGGTAACTGTAATAGCTCTGCATGACACCCAAGTGGAGACATTGCTGTGGTCGTGAGATAAAAATGGGGTCCAGGAGGGTACCTTTATCTGTTGTGGCAGCGGTGATCAGTTGAGCATATCCCTTGGACTGAAAGAGCTCCAGAATCGGCTTCTTGGTGTTTGATAACAGGTTTTCGTTGAAATCGCCACAGACAATGATGGGATGGCAGTCCATGATCTCCAGTGAGTCCAAAAGACACCCCAGGTTTGTCAGAAATGATGCAACGCTGTAGTTGGGAGGTCTGTACACGGCAGCAATCAGTGCCCTCACCGGAGCTTCAACCTTCAAAGCCACAAACTCAAGGTCAGTTACATTATTTATGTACCGTTTTTCATGGGCCTGCAAGTGGTTCTTTACATAAACGGCAACTCCACCACACGCTCTGCTGGCAATTTCTGGCACATTTGCATTTGACACGTGTCTGTTGCGTGTGAACATCCTGTAGCCCTCTAAAAGGAGACTGTCTGCAACTGAGGAACCTTGTAGGTGGGTTTCTGTAAGACACAAAACATCAGCAAGACACAGTTCATGATGGCTCTTGATGTCATTGACATGAGATGGCAATCCTTCTGTGTTGTGGTGAACAATGGTGACAGTGTCATGTCTGCTCAGTGTCTGTTGAATCTGATGAAGTGGCATTACATGGTCCAAGTTGACTTGTCTCATGGCTTCTAAGGCTGCATTGACTTGTTGGTTTGCATAGATTTTATTCTCATCCAAGTCGAGCATGTACAGTCCTGTGAGAAAGGTCACTCTACTGATAGCGACATATGCCATGCCTGGTTCAAAAATGTGTTTCAGCGAAACCACAGCCGATTTCCTGGTCATTCCTTGCACCTTGTGTATTGTACATGCAAAAGCGTCTACGCACCACTCCTTTTTGTTTCAGACTCTCCTCCGATCTCTCTATGTACACCAGACCATCATCTCCTGCTCTGTTACGATAACTCCTGCCAGCTGTTTCATCATCCATCTTGAGGCCAAGCCTAGTGACATGAGTACAGCCATGTTGTTCAGTGGATACAACTCTGCCCAGTGTAGCAAATGATCCGTTCACCAAACCTTCGCACACTTCTATGTTTCTTGTGAGCGTGACTCGAGCACCTTCAGCAACAATCAGTGTGTCTGGCAAATCATTTCGGCCTCCTTTCGATGGTACACCTTGTCGTGTCATGTGTCCAGTGTGTGGGTCCTTTTTAAAGTCATCTGCATCGATGGTGGTGACATGAGAATGGAGCAGGGACAAAGTTGCAGAGTTGTGTGCGTCTACTTGTTTATTAGTCGCAAAAATGTGCAGGACATCAGTTGGACAAAGTTCTGGTTGAGTCAAAGTCTGTGACAGCAAAGCTCTGTGTAACCCAGGTGTTTTTGCCCCTAATAGTGTTTGCGCTCCGTCCGAAATCTCGCGAGATTTGAAACATACTGCGAGATTTCAAAGCGGTTAAATCCCGTTCAAAATGGCCGCGCCCACACTGACAGCATGAGTGTGGACCCGACCAGAGTTCGTGCTGCTGCAGGTAGGCGATAGTCCGACAATATTTATTCTAGTATAGATCAAATTGTTCACTGTCATGCCTATCAACCTCCTCAGATGCCTCTATTGCCGTGTGTGACCTCCACTGTGACGGGTTTCTTTGTTGTTGAGCGGAACTGGTGAGTTCTATGAGCTAACATGCTAAAAATGCTATGTGTAATGTGAACCAGTCTGCCGGTGCTGGCGCTGGGTGTACTGGTTTTACACTTTAAATAGAACCACCGTTAAACATATGAACATTTAATGTCATTTATACAAAATGTATAGAATGTCTTAAAGAAGTTACAGATGTTTTTTAAAAGAGTACTCATTTGTTTGTTTAGAGCAGTATACTGTATCTTGTTAAAATAACAACATTGAACAAATAACAATATTTTGAATGTAATGCATGGTCCTGCTTTACCCAGGCCAGGTCCGGGGAAATCGGATGGCGAGCTTACAGAAGAGAACCCAAAAAGAAATGTGAATCTCCGTCGGTGCGGAAGGAACCGGCATTTTGTGAACTGTATCAATTATCGTTGCAACTCTTGGTACACTGTAGATACATTGTAAATAATTGTTTTCCACACCTGCACTGTACAAAATACAATTTCACTAAGCACTGCAATCTTGTGTCTGTATTTCATTGAGCACCCCATTTTTCCTCCGAGTCAGCCTAGAACCTTCTATATACTAGCTTTACATTTTTTACTTTACAATTACATTACTAAATTGCAGCATTATACATGCTACATCTGTCTGCTACAGAAAGCTCTTCTGCTTTTCCCTTCACACGGATCCTGTTCAACATCTCTGCAAAGACAACGTCGTCCTTCTGTCGCATGATCTCTGTCAGAGTGATCATCTCAAAGTTTTCCTGCCACAGGTCAATCTCAGATGGGTCATACACACAAAGTGGTTTGGACTGTCGTACTGGCGGTAGCTGTTAAAAGTCTCCCACAGCTGTAACTGACATGCCTCCGAAGGGTCTGTGATTACCTTTGATCTGTTTCAGTCT
Organism: Symphodus melops; assembly: GCF_947650265.1. Lineage (NCBI taxonomy): Eukaryota > Metazoa > Chordata > Actinopteri > Labriformes > Labridae > Symphodus > Symphodus melops. The sequence goes on from NC_136697.1 coordinate 5,324,030, forward strand.
CACATCCACGTAGGCAAGCAGGGGCTTTGACACCATGGACACCTCGTCAATGACAAGAATTTCCGCATTCAAAAGAGGAAGATACAGTTTAAGCAACGTGCCATAATACTGCTCAGGATATTTCTCTTTGGATATTCGATGATATCTGATGATTGCTGGTTTATTGGCTTCTCTCCTCTGTACATGGCTCATTCAGCAGAGGAACAACATTTTTACCTCTCGTCTGTTGTCCATACACAAATCTGCAGCAAGAGGCAAAGTCTGCCATGCACATCTGCTCAAACTCTGGCGTTTCAGGTCTGGCTTTGTATTTGTCCGTGAAAGATGTCATCCACACATTTAAACTCTCTGGAGTTGTGTTTTCAAGGCTGGAGCGTGGGAGACTCATTTTAACTGGGTTGTCATCTGTCGGAATGAACACCACACCACGGGAAGACTTTTTCATGTTGAGTCCAGTGCATCGGGCAACAGCTTCCTGTGCAGAAACCTCTCTCTTTTTGGAATATGCCTGCATGATTTCCCTCATTTCATCACATTCATTGACACAGTCTCCCTTTTGAGTTTTCGATGAGTGCTTGCAGATATCGACTCACAGAGTTCTCACTTTTACACATGTATGTGCAGATGTAGTGTATCAGACCGTAATAAGAAAGTATGAACTGTAGATCCATGTTTGCCGACCACACTTCAAGCAGGTGAGGGTTGTAAGGATTTACCCAGCAGTCCTTTGGATCACGTTGGAGTATGATATTGCTGGAATGGCTCATCATGTGCAGGTGTTGCTCGTATTCATTCATGGTTAAGTCACAACGAGCTAGGACTTCTGCTAAACTCAGGGAGGCAGTTGTAGGCTCATTAAGCAGCTGAATCAGTGGAGCTAGCTTTCTCTTTGCTTACTGAACCCTTGTCATCTCCAGGGCTTGTTATCAGCGTTTTTCTGCACGGTTGCTTAGGGAAACCAAACCTGCACCCAGACCTTGCACCTTTGAAACAAGTCTTTGAGTGGCTTTTGCTGTGAATTTGCACCTCTGTGACTATCTTGTACAGTTCAGCTTGTGTATTTGGGTCAGGTAGCTGAGCAGTGATGTATTTGGACACAAACTCGCACACAGTCTGATCACTGTCTTTCTCAAACACAGGAGCACCTTCTACCCATAGTAGGCCATGTATGTGAGGACTTCCTCTGTGTTGGAACTCAAGGCGGTAGAAAAAGTCAAAAACATTGCCCAGGGGTTGTGCAGGGGACAAGATCAAATCTCTGAACAGTGCCTCAACACGTTTATCAAACATGCGCATTGTTGTCACAGGATTGCTTCTCAGAATGTCACACTTGGTGGACCAGTCCAGCTCATCAAAATTCACTTCCTCACCCTGCTGTGCTTTTATGGCTATAATCACCTCAGGCCAACGCATTTCTGCTGCTGAAAATGTGCAAAAGAACGTAGGGATTCCCAGCTGTCTGATCATAGCAAACAGGTCTTTGGTTGTTTTGTCCCAGTATGCTGGTGTTCCTCTGAGTGGCTGCATGAATCGAATTGCATCTCTGTTCCTCACAAGTTTCTCCACCTCATATTTGTCTCTCAGCATTCTTGAGGTTATTTTACATCCGTCTCTGGTGAAAGGTTTCCCTTTACGCAGCTGTATTGACATGCTGAAAGTGGCCATGTATATCTCTGTCACAAACTGGGCAAAGAACAAATAATTTGTGTCTCTGGCAAAGCGATCATCAACACCAAACAGCCTTGCTTTGAAATAACCACTGGGTGTAAGTTTAATAGGTCGGTTTTCATCCAGGGTATTTTGACCAGTTGGAAACTGAACAGGAAAAGCTTTTCCCTCCAATTCATTTTCTTTAAAAAAAACTGACTGGATTGTTTCCCTCTGCAGGTGCTACAGAATAAATCCCTTCACTGTAACATAATATCTCCTCTGAAACATCACGTGGCTGAAGGCATGATTCAAGAATGATTCCACCACTATTCTCATTTTCATGTTGTGCCTCGTCATCATCATCAGCATCATCATTCTCCTGTGTTTGATTGTCATCACAAAGCACTGTGTTGTTCTGTTGCTCATTTTCAGGATCATTATCGGCCTCACACATTGCATCACTCTCAAGCCTGTCAATTTCCATCAGATCCTCTTCATCATAATCATCATCATCCATTGATTCATCATCATCATCATCTGCAAGTGTTGGGTCAAATAACTCCTCCTCATCTCTGATGGTGACATTGTCATACTGTGGATGGATCTGTTTTAGTTTATTGAGAGCTTGCACTAACTTAGACCAGGTTACAGTCTGGAACAGCTGATGACCTTTGTAACATAAACGTCTTTTCAGTTTCACTCTCAACACCTGAGACTCGCTCCTCAATCTGGGCAAAGCATTGACTGTTTCTTGAACCTCAGACGGGACACACACTACATTACCATGTATAGCTCTCTGCTGACCTTTAGGAAGAGGAATGATTTTTGCAAAAGCTATGCACTTTGCTATGAGATGTCTCTCCAGAATGTTGAGGTCACACAGCTCTGTCGGTATGTCATCCAACCACAAGTTGTTTTGCGACAGCAAGTTTTGGCATGGCTCCATTTTTCAGGTTATCATGGCAGGTGTGACAAATCCACTCTGTCTTTCTTTCATCGGGCACTTTGCATTGAATACTCTTGCAGTCATCTTCACAGATGTGAACATATACTCAACAAAAATATAAACGCAACACTTTTGTTTTTGCTCCCATTTGTCATGAGATGGACTCAAAGATCTAAAATTCATTCCAGATACACAATATTACCATTTCTCTCAAACATTGTTCATAAATCTGTCTAAATGTGTGATAGTGAGCACTTTTGCTTTGCTGAGACAATCCATCCCACCTCACAGGTGTGCCACATCAAGATGCTCATCAGACACCATGATTAGTGCATAGGTGTACCTTAGACTGTCCACAATAAAAGGCCACCCTGAAATGTGCAGTTTTTGCTTTATTGAGGGTCTGGGGACTCAGAACCAGTCAGTATCTGGTGTGACCACCATTTGCCTCATGCAGTGCAACACATCTTCTTCGCATAGAGTTTATCAGATTGTCAATTGTGGCCTGTGGAATGTTGGTCCACTCCTCTTCAATGGCTGTGCGAAGTTGCTGGATATTAGTGGGAACTGGTACGCGCTGTCGTATACGCCGGTCAAGCACATCCCAAACATGCTCAATGGGTGACATGTCCGGTGAGTATGCTGGCCATGCAAGAACTGGGACATTTTCAGCTTCCAAGAATTGTGTACAGATCCTTGCAACATGGGGCCGTGCATTATCTTGCTGAAACATGAGGTGATGTTCATGGATGTATGGCACAACAATGGGCCTCAGGATCTCATCACGGTATCTCTGTGCATTCAAAATGCCATCAATAAAATGCACCTGTGTTCTTCGTCCATAACAGATGCCTGCCCATACCATAACCCCACCACCACCATGGGCCACTCGATCCACAACATTGACATCAGCAAAGCGCTCACCCACACGACGCCACACACGCTGTCTGCCATCTGCCCTGAACAATGTAAACCGAGATTCATCCGTGAAGAGAACACCTCTCCAACGTGCCAGACGCCATCGAATGTGAGCATTTGCCCACTCAAGTCTGTTACGGCGACGATCTGGAGTCAGGTTAAGACCCCGATGAGGACGACGAGCATGCAGTTGAGCTTCCCTGAGACGGTTTCTGACAGTTTGTGCAGAAATTCTTTGGTTATGCAAACCAATTGTTTCAGCAGCTGTCTGAGTAGCTGGTCTCAGACGATCTTGGAGGTGAACCTGCTGGATGTGGAGGTCCTGGGCTGGTGTGGTTACACGTGGTCTGCGGTTGTGAGGCCGGTTGGATGTACTGCCATATTCTCTGAAACGCCTTTGGAGACGGCTTATGGTGGAGAAATGAACATTCAATGCCCGAGCAACAGATCTGGTTGACATTCCTGCTGTCAGCATGCCAATTGCACGCTCCCTCAATGCTTGCGCCATCTGTGGCATTTTGCTGTGAGACAAAACTGCACATTTCAGAGTGGCCTTTTATTGTGGGCAGTATAAGGTACACCTGTGCACTAATCATGGTGTCTGATGAGCATCTTGATGTGGCACACCTGTGAGGTGGGATGGATTGTCTCAGCAAAGCAAAAGTGCTCACTATCACACATTTAGACAGATTTATGAACAATGTTTGAGAGAAATGGTAATATTGTGTATCTGGAATGAATTTTAGATCTTTGAGTCCATCTCATGACAAATGGGAGCAAAAACAAAAGTGTTGCGTTTATATTTTTGTTGAGTGTATTTTCCTGTGAGGCAGGCTGGAACAACATTTGGATTCTTTACATAGTTGGACCTCTTGCATGGCTTTACTTGGTTTGGAAATGAGGCTTTGTGACACACAGTGCATACGAACGTTGGACCAGCTTTAATGTGAGACTTGAAAATAGTCATGGCCTCCTTGATCAAAGCATTGTCACTCTCTCTGTCACTGTCATGGCTTTGTCTACTCATCTGTCTGTATTTTATTTTTATTTTCAGGGCACATCTCATGTTATGCATGGTCCTAAATGCAAGATTGTTCTTGTACCTGTCTTTCATAATTTTCCCCATTATACATCTGTGTTTGAGATGGAAAGCTTCATTATGGGCATAACGTTGAGTGATATAACATCGCCACCTCAGCCTGAAATCAATATCGTCTCTATATCTCACAGTATAATGTTGTTTTTGCCTCAGTCTAAATTCAGGATCAACAGCATATCTCCCAGTAATATTCAGCTTCTGCTTCCTTCGAAATGCAGGATCAACAGCATATCTCCCAGTAATATTCAGCTTCTGCTTCCTTCGAAATGCAGGATCAACAGCATATCTCCCAATAATATTTTGCTTCTGCTTCCTTCGAAATTCAGGATCAACAGCATATCTCCTCTTAATATACTTTTTTTTTCATTTGCCTGAATTCAATGTTCTCCCTGTATCTGGTTGTAAGTGTTTGTCTTTTCTTCAGTTGTATTCCAGGTTTGTTTCTGTATTGGTTATCATATTCTCGTTTTCTCTGAATGAATTCTTCATCAGAAAGTTTCTCACATTAATGAGATTTTTTCTTTGCCCTATATGATTCATCTGAAGCATATTTTTCTCTCTCTCTTCTCTTTTGATTCTCCTTTCTCCGTGATACCTTTTCCAATCGCAATAGTCTCCTTCTGTATTTTTCTCTTTGCCGTTTGTTCATTTTTGACCGTCTGATGTCATGTAAGATATTATCAGTGGCAAAAGACTTTACCAAAGGAACAGTTAAGTTTGGTTCACTCTGAGTACAAACTTGTGAGTTGAGTTCAGTAACTGGTTCTTGTTCAGTTGGGGTATCAGGGACCATGATACAGACCTGTGGTTGTCTCTCAGATGACACAGAAGTTATTTCAGTTGAGATTCCCTTTAGTGAGTTATCATTCTCTGTGACAGAATGGGGGCTGCTTTGGCTCAGTGGTCCTGGTTCTGTGTCCATGTTGGCAAACACTTCATGTACAGTGTTTTCAGGAAGATCAGCGTTTGTAACACTTGCAGTTGATTTGTCATGAGGGGCATCATCGAGCAGAGTGGTTGATTATGTGCGAGCAGTCGGCTGAATATCTGCAGCTGCGATGGCGTTACTCAGGTTGATGTTCACGTCGTAAAATCCAACAGGCTTTAACTCGTAGTTGGAGGATGCTGCTGTGCCCAACATCTTGTGATACTTGATGAGCCTGTCAATCATATCACTCAGACGTGTGAATGTTACCATCACTGCTGTACCAGGAGTTGGTGTACGCTGGTTTAGAGGCAAACCCTTGGCTGTCCTAGCATGTGGATCAAAGAAACCGTATCTGCCTGACCTGGTTCTGAATACTGCAATGCATAAGGAAGTCATCAACAGCAACGCATACTGCACATCTGACAACAAATAGGACAATCCAGCCTCAAGATCAAGAAAGTAATCAACTGCTCCAGCAGGAGAATCTCCAAATGAGCCATACATGGAAAGTTGTGACATGTCCACAATGAGTGTGCCATGGCGTGCAGGAACACAGTCAGGGAGTTCATCCGTGGTCAAATGAATGTGGTTAGGAACCCTTTTTCTAACCTGTGCGTACATGACATTACCTTTGTCCAAAACAAGGTCCAGGTCTGCTCTCCTGAGGTTTTCATTCTCGTTCAGAAAAGCAAGAAATGTGAGCGAGTTACAGGTACATTGCTTATTTCTGGTTCTAGAGCTGTATTTAAGGGAAGCCTGACTTCTGGATGCACTGACACATTGTTCATCACCTCCAGTGTTTACACTGTCTGCATGAGATGGGCCTGCTAGAAACGTGTCCTGTCTCTTTAAATGATCTGCATAAGATACCTGGGTGGAGTCAGGCTGAACAGTTTGACCTGTGCTGCTGATCTGCTGAGACGGAGAAGGGCCTGCAGTAGGTGGATCAGGTGACTGTCTCTCTTCACAAAGCCTGCTTGAGATACCTGTGCTACATGTTGCTCATCACTTGGACCTACTTTGTTCTCCTGCAAAGACTGAGCTAGATCACGTACTCTCTTCACCATGTCTGCAGAAGATACCTGTGGTACACATGACATTTGACCTTCTTGTTTCCTACTCTCAGGATCAGGTGCTGTGGCTCTCTTTACCTCCTCACTGCTCTGAGAAACTGTTACACACTTCATATCACCTGACTTCTTCCAGCGGAAGCTTTGGGCTTGAGATCTCTTATTCTTCCTTGGCATTGTGCTGCTTTAATTGTTTTATGTGTTAGCTGGTAATATGATACTCTAATAAAGTACCTTTTCAAAGTTTTTATTTTAAATCAGGAACACAGTTTGGTGGTGATGGATGAGTGATCCTGTGGTAGAACTCTCAGTCTGCAGAAAGGGAACAGCCACTCCAAATTTCTCCCTGCAAGATATCTTTTATTTTACAGATCAAGTTATATCACAACAGAAAATCTTTAACAAATGAATTACTGAACAATGTTTGTGAAAATAACTGCTGTATCAAGTAGTTTTACTCTTATGATTATTTACACTGATATCAACAAAAACTGATGAGTGTGAATCAATTTGCAATCAAACCTTTGATACAAACCAAACAGGTCTCCTCAGCAACAATGTTCAGGAACAACTACAGTTCTTTTTATGTTTTCTTTTATTTTTATTATTATCAAATTTCAGTCAAATTATTGAATATATCTACAAGGATATATCAAATCAATCAAAGAACTGATGTCTGTCAGAAAAGACAAATTTGGAACTTTAATGGATCAAATTTGAAATAGCAGAAACTTACTAGATTTAGCAAAATCAAATCGTTGAAGTTTAATATAGTTATTTTTTATGTATTTTGTATTCAATGGAATATTGAACAAATGTATTAAAATAAATTTGAAGACTTACAAAATGTAAGTTAATGCCAATAGCTATTCAGATTAACGACAGGAAAGAGGGAGAGAGAAATGTGAACAGAGAAATTCACAAAGATCCCAAAAAAAGCTGGTACCAGTAACCAGTTTGCTCAAGAAAAAGCAGTCTAGGGCTGCAGTAAACGATTATTTTAATAGTAGAGTATTCTATCGATTATTCTGGCGATTAATCGAGTAATCGGATACAATGTTTTTTAAATTTCACTCAATTTCTTGAACTTAATTTAATAGTAATACATGGCAATGACAATAACAGAAGTCAGTTAAATGAATAACCAATTCAATTCCTCTTAAGATAATTTTTTTTATTGGCAGACTTAACAGCCGAACTGGTAGCTGCTTCTTTCAAGAAAAAAGAGTGCATTTCAGTTTCATTGGCATATTCTGGATTTTAAAGATGACAAAAAAACTGAAACATATTGCCACATTACACTCTTGTTTTTTTCTAAAGTACAAAAATAAATAACAGTAATTTCAAATTACTTTTTAAGAAGGTGTAAAAAAAAATTAAGATAAAACTGAGGCATAATAATAAACATTGTCTTTCTCCACACTGTGTGTCTGTGTGCGCGCTCAGCTCTTTAAAGGAGCCTGTGGTTGCAATGAAGGAAAGTAAGCATATCAACATGCTCAGAACCGAGGCTCGCCCTGCGCTTCGATGCAATATTCCCTGCTGCAGAAAACAGGCGCTCTGATGGCGTAGATGTTGCTGGGATACACAGGAAGGACTGTGCTAGCTTTGACAGTGTTGGATAGCGCGCTGCATTCACTTTCCACCATGACAGCGGATTCTCCTTCTTGGATAGAGGATGTTCTCCAAAGTACATCAAAACTTCCTTCTGGACATTTTGACTCAACTGCTGCGTCTCATCCTCTTCATCACTGGTGCTTGAGTCTGATGACCCCAGTATCTTTTCGAGCAATGATTTAGCACTAGTTAATGGCTTGTCTTGTGTTGTGCTGGGAGACCCAATTTCACTTGCATTCTTCTGCTTCGCTTCCTTTTTGGCAGCAAGTGCCAGGGTTTGTACTGTGCTTTGGACCTTGAAAACTTCATCAGGAGACAGGAACTTAAGTTTCCTAAACCTGGGATCTAAAGCAGCAGCAAGTAAGATATGGTTGGATTCAGGTTGAAACACATCTAGTCCTTGCCATCTTGCTGTGATCTGTTCTGTCACATCAGTTTGGTATGACTTGACTGGTGCCGTCTCAAAGGCTGGAGTCTGTATGGACTTCTTAAGACTTTGCACAAGCTGTGGAAGTGCAGAGAGGGTAACATATTCTTGCCCACTCAGAAATACAGTTGCTCCTTCAAATGGCTCAAGGGCCTGGTTCAGCTCCTGAATCACATCCCACTGTTCAGGCTTGAGATCAATGTAGTGTTTTCCTCTTGGTGTCACTGCTGGGTCAGATAATGCAGCAGTTACTGGCCATCTCTGTTCCAACAGCCTGGACAGCATGTGGAAAGTACTGTTCCAGGAGTTACATCCTGCACCAGCATGTGTGACGGTGTGCCCATTTGCTGCTGCTTATCCTTTAGTTTGGTGCATGCAAGCTCGCTCTTCTTAAAGTGTTCAACAAGACATCTTGCAGCAGCTACACACTTAGAGATAGCCTGGCTTTTCTTCAGAGCGCCCTGCACCACCAAGTTAAGCGTGTGTCCTGCACATCACACTGATGCCCATCCATTTTTTTCAGCCAAAATCTTAGCTGCTGCTACAACATTAGCACCGTTGTCATGGACAACAGCTTTGATTTTTTCTGGTGAAATGTTAAACTTTGCAATAACATCCTCAATCCACTCTGCAATATTTGTAGCTGTGTGTCTCTCTTCAAGTGGCATTGTTGTCAGGCTGTGGGACTCCATTCCCCAGTCCTCCCCAAGAAAGTGGCACGTCACACCCAGATATGTTTCTGTAGCAACGCTGGTCCAGATGTCGATTGTGAGAGCGATGCTGTCGGTCTCTTTTAGCATGTTTTTTTAACTTGCCTTTAATGTCCTCGTACTTTTTCTCCATCATTTTCATGAAGTAGGTTCTTGAAGGAAGCGCATAGTTTGGATTGAAAGCGAAAATCATCTTCTGGAATCCTTCATCCTCCACCATGGACAGCGGACGCATGTCTGTGACAATCATGTTCAGAATGCGGTCTGTGAAGTCAGCAGCTTGCGCAGTTGAACATGACGGAGCCCTCTGTACAAAGCTGTCCAAAGTACCACTCTGCGATTTACTGGAGAAAAACAAAAAGTAGTAGAGTATAATTAATTTTGTTATTTATTCATTGATTACCAGGCCTAAATTAATGGCAAATGTACATATTATGATGTGATCTACAACTGATGACCCTACTCTCTGCAATAGAATTAAAATGAATGAAGCCAATATATTGTCATAAAATAAATACCTAAACAAATAAATAACACGTTGACCAGGTCTGACAACCTTGTGTGTCCGCGCGCCTGTGTGTGAGTGAGTGAGATATAATATGAGACATAATCATAATAATCTCGTCATGTGGCCACTACAATTATTTCCCCTGTTAATCAGCCATTATTCGGCTACGTGTATGTTATTTACGTGCCGTAATCTCCAATCACTGATCTAAATTAAATACTTCTGTGAACGTGACAATAACATTAGACTTACCTGTTGGATCCGCTCGGCAGACTCGATGCATAAAGCGGATGCTTTCGGCTCAGGTGTTGTAGCATTGAAGTAGTGCTGTTATGGTATGCTAATTCTGTTTTGCAGTACACGCATTGTACTGTATTTTGCTCCCGATTTAGTTTATAATGGTCCCACACTTTCGACAGTTTACGTTGTTTTCTTTGCTCTCCTTGTCGCTCGTCTCCCTCGGTCTCCGTCTCCATTTTGCGTTCCGCACTTTGCGCGCACATGTAGGCATCAAAAGCGGAAGTGGCTTAAACGAAGCATCGAGTCAGAGAATTTTGCCTCGATGCATTTTTGTAATCGAATTACTCGAATAACTCGAGGAATTGTTTCAGCCCTAAAGCAGTCCAAAGATATTTCGTTCCAAAGATATTTCGTTCTGAAATGTCCCAAAGATTGTTCTAAAAATCTCAACACAGATAGAGGTTTGGATAGAAGACAGCAAAGTAGAATGCCTCAAAATAGACAGATGTAGATGGGACAGCAGAAAGCAAGATAGAATCTCTCAAAAATAGAAGTAGATCAGCACACCTGAAAGACAAAAAGGAAACAGACATTAGGTTGATGTTAAAATACATTTTATATATACTGTAAATATAACAGTTTGTAAAAGGAAAATTCAGTGCATCATGTAGTTTGTGTGAACTTACCGAGTCTGTGACCAAAACAGATGGGGTGGGGGGGAGAAAGAGCCAAAGAGGGAGAGACTTTGAGTTTATTATGAAATCACCAACACCTCACACATTCAGTTGTTGTTGAAATTGTTCAAAACACTGGTGCCATGAAATGCGTCTTTATAACCACAAGAACTTAGTTCTCCAGGATATTCTGAAATCTTAAGTGACATCTTTTTGATCCTCATTTTTGTCTCGTCAGGATCCCACAATCCTTCTTACCTTGGTCCTGTTTAAAAACTGGACAGGATCAATCTTATTCACAAACTGGCTCTTTAAGATGACTGAATCCAGATGACCAGAGCTGTAAATGGGACTTCAGACACCCCCACAACCACTTCATATAAGTCTATCACATTCAGACTGACTGACTGACTGACTGCGTGCGTGCGTGCGTGCATGTGTGAACTCACTGCAGACTGGCTGCCTCGTGATGATGGTCTGCTGTCAGATGAAGGACAAAAGGTGTGGGAAGGATTGGGGACAAAGTGATATTTTTGTAAACTAACATCTTATTCCAACTTCTATTAATAATCAAAGCAGAATTTGATTTAAATATCAAACTTTATTTCCAGTTACTAACTCCACTGTTAAGTTTCATTTGGAAAGTGTCGAAATGTGTTTTCTACTGTTCAAGGGCAAATTTTCAATTGCTTACATTCTCAATAATACGTGATTTGTGATAGATAGATATAGCATAAATGTACATAACCTGTACATAAAAAGATGACTTTCAAAATGTGTCATGACATCAAAATTATAATTCATGCATGTCAACTTACTTTTCACGGTTTGGTGACGTCAACGACAATCTGGAGTTAGAGACAGGAGACAGAGACACATTTTATTTCACTGTAGAAACACCTCACAGCTCATTCAAACGTCATCTTCAGGACCAGAATTCTTGTCTTTATTTCATATTATTTGTGGATTGATGTTTATGGATGTAAACTAAATACTTGGTGAACTGTAACGCCTAGCCAACAGCTGCTTAAATGAACTTTAAACACTGACATTTAGTGGATCATATTTTCTTGAGGAATTTCTTTTTTAGGCAGCGAGTCAGTTTTTGAAGACACTAGTGAAATATAAATCAGTAGATTCTAATAATTATGTTGGTATCAAACATGATACAATAGATCACAGAGAAAGTGTCGCCCAAAAGTGTCTTTACTGTAAGGTAGTATTAATAATGATTCTCTCCTGGTGTATGAAGACAGCTTGTCATGTTTTGGTCTGTTTGTCTCTTCCCACGTGTGTCTGTTTGTTTCCCTGTCTGTCACTCCCTCTGTGTCTACTAATTATTCAATCAGTGTCCACAGGTGTGGCTCATCCAATCACCGGGTTATTTAAGCTGGCTTCTGCCAGGAAGTCAGCGCCAGATTATTGTTCATCTCCAGTGGTTGGTAGCTCTTCGTGTTACATCAAAAGAAAGATACCAAAAAACTATTTTATTCAAACTTCATTCAATCTTTTTTTATCAGCACTTGAATATCGGCCATTTTCACAAAAAAAAACAACATTCTGGACAAAAAGCTGAGAAAACAGCACTTTTGTAAAACACACTTATTTTCAAGAAAAAAATGTGATTTTGAGTTTACATTTGGATTCTTTTTACTTTCATTCGACAACTACAGTTATATTTTAAAATAAATAACTAAAATAAATAAAAATGATTACATAAAATTATAAATTTTCTTTGAATAGTGTAGCACTACAACATTTACAAACTATATTATACATTTTTCTTCCCTTATACACTCAGAAATACTTTGTTTTTACAAACACTTAAATATCATTATTATTTTCAATAATAAAACATTAGTTGAACAAAAACCTGATCAAGAGAGACAATTGTGTCTCCCAGGGAAGTGCCTTCTCCGCAACAGGGTTTCATGTTGTAACAGTACCCTGTGTCAGAATCGCAAAGGATGTAGGATTTGAACCCATATTTGACAGGTTTTTGGGGATTGTATACCCTGAACGCTAGCCGTCCACGCCACAGAAGCATACCCTCATCAATGCAAATGTTGGTGTTAGGTTGATACATTTGACTGAATTTAGATATAAGGTAATATAAGACAGGGCGGACTTTGTACAACCTGTCAGTGCTATTTGCTGGCCTTGATTCATAATCATTGGAGTGTAGAAATCTCCATATGATTTCAAACCGGTTGCGGGACATGACCTTGTTGAAGTAGGGGGTGACCAAAATGTCATCTGTAGACCAGTACATTTCAAGGTCAGGCTTACGAATGATATGATCAAGACCAGCAGCATCATCATTTAGATAGTCCAGGATTCTCAGTGAAAAGGAGTCTTTTGGCTGCCAGTTCATTTCTTTCCACATCAGATTACCTGGACCAGGACCTGAACCTGGCTGGTTTACAGACCCTCTTGCTTGGTCACCAGGTACTTGACCTCCACCACGCCCATAAGATCCACAGGTCCGACCTTTGCCTCTTTGCTGTGATCAACCTGTAAATAATTAGAAAGACATTTTTTTTATTCAACAGTGTGATGTGCACAAAGAGAGGAACGTTATTTTTCGGCCTCTTCATATCATATCTTACCTCTTTCACCTTGGGTAGTTCTGTATAAAGGACACCTGGGCCTTGAATCCCTGGATTCTGTGTGTAAAGTGACAGTAAAATGTCAAACAAATATTCATTTGGTAAATAGTTTGTGTACAAAATGAAAGCTAAATTATTTCTTTTTTTATCTTCTCTCACAAATTATCAGATGCTCTTGTCTTGTAGTATCTAATAATCATACTATCAAGTAACATACTATCAAACTAAATAATGTTATCATGACTCACCTCTTGCACCTACGTGTATGCCTGGACCTTGGAGACCGGGATCTTGGAGACCTGGACTCTGTGTCTGGAAATTACAATAAAAAGTCCGTCAAAAATTCGTTTGGTACATAGTTTATGTACAGAAATGAGAGATATGTTATTTCGACGTCACGTTATCAGATGCATATGCTATCACGGTGAATCAAAAAATAACGTGATCAAATCTTACCTCTTACACGTCCTGAGGGTCTGAATGTAGGTCCTGAATCCCTCCGCCGCTGCTGCCTTCATCCAGATCAGTTTCACGGAGGTCAAAAAATGAATTATCAGAGTCTGTATCGATAATTAACTCTGTAGCTTCAGCAGCTGAATATCTCCTTGCTGGCGCCGGCATGTTTGTACTGTTCAAGAGCTTTTATCTCATATATATGCGGCTAATGTTTACTTTTTGACACGCGTCAAACTCACATACAGACTGATAGAACACCGCCCGCTGGAAAATAAGGACGAAGAAAATGTTTGTTTTTATTCTCTCTACTTTCCCGCGGGTGGTCTTGTTTGTTGGTTTTTGACCCCACAGTCCTGTAACTTTTTCACAACATCCGTCAGAGCGCCCCCTATCGTATTACACTGAAAACACCAATTGACGGAAATTTCCATCAATGGCGGGTAACGGTTGGGTTCCAAATGACGGAAATTTCCGTCAATGGCGGGGAATGAGTTAAGCTGGGTGTCAAAGATGGTCTGAAAAGACAAAGAACAGAAAAGGTGCTCTGTTAACACAGGTTAAAATTACAGAAACATGTCACAGCTCGATCAGAGTAGTTTCAGGGTGGATTCTTTATCTGAATATGTTCAATATATAAGCATTAAATTGGGCCAATTAAATCCTCCTTGTTTCTGCATCTTCATTGGCTGTTCAGCCTGTCCATTAATATGGCACAACTCTGTTAATCAGGTGAGACATGATCAACGTACCTCTCTGCAGTTCAATTTTGGATCATTGCAGAAAATAGTCTCTGTGTCAAACACACGTTCCTGACGCTGTTTTGTTCAGCGGGATAATCTATACAGATGAACATCATTTGTATGACGTTTGAAGAGTTAATGCACCCGAGAGAAGTAAAAAGCGAACGTTATGCGCTAGCGAACTACACCGCGGTCGGTTTATAATGACGTCACAACCGTTATGCTTCATCGATCTAATCAGCGGATTTGACAAGATAGCTAAACGATAGTTTAACAAGTTGTTTATTAACCTAATATTTACAAGAGCACTGAAAAACAAGACTAGAGGCTGTAAAGAGGATTAGGGAGAGAGTTCCCGGCGTGATGACGCGTGACGTCTGTGACAACCACTGTAGTTTCAGTTAGCTACTCGTTAGCAACCGCCGTTTAAAGTTCACGTAAAAACTTTAAAATTCACAAGTGGGGTCATAGCTAACACAGTTTTTTTCGGCTAACAAAACGTCAACATCTCTTCAGCTTGTGTTAACCCCAGACCTTATTTCAGGCGTCTAAACACAAACCCATTCAAAATCAACATTTAAACTTTTAGAGTTAGGAACCCATGGCGCTAAAATACTAACTCACTTCCTGGTTTTAGGACTCAAAACTACACCAGTCTATAGGTCTTGTTTGAAATTCTTTAATTGTGTTTCTTACAGAATACACAGGGTAGTTGTGTGTATTTAGCAGTGTTTCTGTTGAGTCATTGGCAGCTAGCCACAAGCTAACTAGCTCAAAAGTAGAACATAACAACTATAATTTAAAATATTTCAGCTATCCCTTTAACACATAGTAAGAGTGGGTAATAGAGAATATGATGTCTCATTTCTAAAACCCATAATGTGTTTGTGTACCGTGAAAGTCTTAAATAGACGGATTTTCATTACTTACCGCACGAATATCCACAGAGGAGTGAGACTCTAACGCGCTCGCGCAGATGTCGTAGGCTCTGAGTGATGCGTTCAATGGCACTCGGAATAAAGGAATTCACTGACGTTGAGGCCATGCACACAGTTTTTTCGTTTTTTTATTATATATTTTTTTGCACAGAGATGATTTTAGAGATGTTTGAAAGTGTTTATTTAAAAGTTTGAAATTTACAAATTAAAGTTATCACATTGTAATTATATTTGTTAACATTTTAGCTGTCGACTTCTTTACTGCAATTTGCCCGCAATAGTTTCTTCCATCTAATTTTATCTGACTATCTTTCTAAAATAGGTTCATAATATTGTTACGAATATTGGTCAAGATTCAGATTGATCAGATCCAAGAGGAGTCTGACATTCCTCTGGAGAGGCCGGAGGCCCTCATCTTCACCCTCCACCAGATGTCTTCACACAACTCAACTTTATGATCCTCCTCTCTATCTGCTTTCGACAAGACCCTCAGTTTGAACCCTTCAAACCTGAAGTCATAAAGGCTATCGCATCCCATGTAAACATTTTCAAAGGGCTTCATTACGCAGAAGACATATGGAGCCACATTTTTCTTCCTTCTTTAATAAATCGTATTGACACTTGGAAAACACTTCTGCCACTAACCTCTGATTTGCAAGACAACTTAATCTCCCCCTAAGGAATGTCTGAACCCCGTTAAAATGAGGGGAGATCATATGCTCTCATTTTCAGATGTATATTAACCAATATGTATTTCTCATTTTCAGATGAACAATCTTTCTAAGGACATTTCAACTAATGCTGTCTTTCAAACCAGACTCAGATCGGACACTCTATCACGAAGTTATTAAACAATTGGGTTATCGTTTGAAGTCACTGCCTCTTTTCAAAGATTGTCATGGAGCACCAGTGCCATCTAGTGGTTCTTTTAAATCAATGTTTTATTCAACAGGCAAGACATCAATTCTACGCTTGAAAATTTTTGCATTCATGGTTTGATGTTACGTTTCGTTTCAGTTTCATGTCTGTACATGTTTCATTGTTTACGTAGAATTAAGAACTCTGGTATGGTGTTTTGGTTTACGTTAGTTTAGGTTCAGAACTTTAGAGTCATGTTTCAGCCCGCCCAGAGACACATCATCCTGAAGGGGCGTGATATCCTCAACACTCTATTAAAAAGGCCGTGCAGCCGTCATATCTTCGGCTGGTCCCGTAATTTCGCTTTTAACTTTGTGGAATTTGTAAGTTTTCTTTTGTTCTACACTCTGACTTTTGTTCGAGATAAATGATTTTTGGACTTAGTACTTCTTGTTTGCTTCAATTGAAAGTTTTATCACTTCTGGACGATAATTTTTGGATTTCTCTTTTCAACAAAGACTTGAATGATTCGTCATCTGAATTAAACTGAATTGGCCATTTCAGTTTAAGCAGAGAATTGACGAACGTTTATCAATATTTTTTTTGACATTCATCCGAGCTAGGAAAAGCTGACGGAACGCACCACGACACTTCTGGGTTCATCGCTAAATCGACTCCGACCTGTTCACTAAGGTGGACCACGGGCTGTAAAACTGGACAGAATCTTCTCAGAAATCCCTTCTCCAAATTACAGTACCACTGGGCGGACTCGTTTTTCAGCGAATACAGTAAGATATTCAACAGTTGGTTGTTACTCAGAAACAAGTGTCGAGAGTGTCCTTCGTTTGAAAATTTCCCCTGGCTCTATCCACCGTAATATAGTTCCACCCTCTTCTTTTATAATTTTTATTTTTTTTGTTTTCGTTCAATAAAATTCTGATCCGAATCTAGTTAATAGTTTTGGTTAGACAGACGTAAACAACACCATACTGAATTGAATAAAGAAATAGTATCGGTTACCTCTGGTTTTACATATATATATCCGATGCTCCTTTAAGATCGTTCATTTCTTTGTTCATCCTTATTCATTAAAAATAATCACGTATAAAATTCAAAGGTGTGTTCGTGTTTGATTCAGTGGTTGAACGTTTTGAGAATTCATATACTTAGAATGAGACTGGTTAGAAATAATAAATCCCTGAATTTATGGTTTTTATAAGAAATAAATTTATAAATTTTTTTATATCTAATAATTTTATTGATTTCCAAAATTAATAAAAATTGTTCCTGGTGAGCCAGGTGGTGCCCTTCTTCTTACGAGGTTTGTTAATCCATTTAACACAATATAAATGGTAGTTTTCCGTGACAATATGTATAATCTGTTAGACATATGTTATATGATCAGAGATTATTCAACAGTGTGACTGAACAAAAACAAAGTAAGAACGAGGAACAGCAGATCGAAAGTGTAGAAGGAATAATGCATAGGAGGTATATTACTTACTCAACGGAAACCATAAATAAGTTAAAATGTCATGAAAATATGTTTTTTAAAACCGTCCCCCACAAGGCAACCCGGCCCGCGGGAAGTGAGTTTTGACGAAATATAAAGTACAAGTGGGTCACGAACCCGGACCCGTTGGGCAACAACGTGTAATGCTACCTCTCAGCCGACTGCGTTAATGAATAATACATTGTCGTTGCGATATAGATAACAGATACTGAAGCGGCTGAAGCCATCGAAAACGCACGTCTGTCAGTTAAACGTACACACGTCACATGCTAAGGTTTTGTTGTCAGTGGGCAAACATCAGAATCAGCGTTATTGACCAAGTATGTTGTCCACCACCAAAGTAATTAAAAGTATGCATTTCGACACACACACACACACACACACACACACACACACACACACACACACACACACACGCCTATAAGCACACTTTACCATGTTGCTGTCCATGGTGCTGAAAGTTGGTAAATTGTATAAAGCACTTTTCAGCACCTGGTGGTTGCTCAGCTTCCTCCATGTGTTCAAATCATCCATGTTACATTTTATTTAATGCATTGACTGCATGTTATTGATTGATCATTGTGTCGAGAGAGAGAGAGAGAGAGAGAAAATAGGCTATTTTTTATTACATGGTTGTAGTTAATAATTTGATTTTCATTGTCCAAGTGAAACGTATTTATTTTTTAACAAATAACATATATGCACATTTTAACAAACAACTAACCAAACAAGACAACATAAACATCATAAAAAAAAACATTTTTTCTACTCCCCATTTATCTTCTGTCCTACCCTCTCCCCTATATCTTCTTGAAAACACTGGGAACACATTACTAAAAACATAAAACAAAACCCAATATGATGACTCCTTTAATCTTCCTCCTTCTTTTCCCACTCTTCATCCTTCTTCTCCTCCTCCTCCCCCTTTTTCCCCTGTCCCTCCTCAACACCTACGGGTTTTACCATTTTAACAATATCCTCCTTGACCTGAATGTGGATTGGGAAGGGTAGCGTTTTGAGATGAACTGATAGTTCATCCCACATCTCTGTTTTTATCAGAGGCATCTCATCACTCTCCAGCAGGAGATGGAGCCAGCCAGGTTTGCCCTCCACTTCTCCAGCCCCCAGGCAATTAACAATGCCGTCGGTGCAGGTGTCCTGGTGGCAAGAAACTAACATGAGTCAAACTGCTGAATACAGTGATTGGTGCAATAATGAAACCATCATTCTTATGGCTAGCTATTAAAACAAAAAAAAAAAAAAAAAAACCCAACCATTTACAGTTATTTTTTCAGACTGAATTTAGACTGCCTTACCAATTTTAAACGATAAATGTCGTTTACATATCCCTCCTTGAATTTCAATTGTACACAAATCTTAAAATGTACAGTTTTTTGTTTGAATCTCTGCATTTATATTTGCACTTTAGAAACATTCCTTACCTGTAACTGTGACTAGTTTAACTCTTTCCCCGCCAGAGAATTCTAGAATGTTTGCCAGCCAGCGCCAGCCTTTTTCACCATTTTCACCAATCTTTCAAGACTCACAGAATATTTTGTTCTTTGAATATGTAAATATTGAATACATCAAAAGAAAGATCAGAGCCTCTGCTTTCATATACAAAAAACTATTTTATTCAAACTTCATTCAATCTTTTTTTATCAGCACTTGAATATCGGCCATTTTCACAAAAAAACCACATTCCGGACAAAAAGCTGAGAAAACAGCACTTTTGTAAAACACATTTATTTATTTTCAAGAAAAAAAAGTGATTTTGAGTTTACATTTGGATTCTTTTTACTTTCATTTGCCAACTACAGTTATATTTTAAAATAAATAACTAAAATAAATAAAAATGATTACATAAAATTATTAATTTTCTTTGAATAGTGTAGCACTACAACATTTACAAACTATATTATACATTTTTCTTCTCTTATACACTCAGAAATACTTTGTTTTTACAAACACTTAAATATCATTATTATTTTCAATAATAAAACATTAGTTGAACAAAAACCTGATCAAGAGAGACAACCGTGTCTCCCAGGGAAGTGCCTTCTCCGCAATAGGGTTTCATGTTGTAACAGTACTCTGTGTCAGAATCGCAAAGGATGTAGGATTTGAACCCATATTTGACAGGTTTTTGGGGATTGTATACCCTGAACGCTAGCCGTCCACGCCACAGAAGCATACCCTCATCAATGCAAATGTTGGTGTTAGGTTGATACATTTGACTGAATTTAGATATAAGGTAATATAAGACAGGGCGGACTTTGTACAACCTGTCAGTGCTATTTGCTGGCCTTGATTCATAATCATTGGAGTGTAGAAATCTCCATATGATTTCAAACCGGTTGCGGGACATGACCTTGTTGAAGTAGGGGGTGACCAAAATGTCATCTGTAGACCAATACATTTCAAGGTCAGGCTTACGAATGATATGATCAAGAGCAGCAGCATCATTTAGAGGTCCAGGATTCTCAGTGAAAAGGAAAGTCTTTTGGCTGCCAGTTCATTTCTTTCCACATCAGATTACCTGGACCAGGACCTGCACCTGGCTGGTTTACAGACCCTCTTGCTTGGTCACCAGGTACTTGACCTCCACCACACCCATAAGATCCACAGGTCCGACCTCTGCCTCTTTGCTGTGTTCGACCTGTAAATAATTAGAAAGACATTTTTTTTATTCAACAGTGTGATGTGCACAAAGAGAGAAACGTTATTTTTCGGCCTCTTCATATCACATCTTACCTTTTTCACCTTGAGTAGTTCTGTGTAAAGGACACCTGGGCCTTGAATCCCTGGACTCTGTGTGTAAAATGACAGTAAAATGTCAAACAAATATTCATTTGGTAAATAGTTTGTGTACAAAATGAAAGCTAAATTATTTCTTTTTTTATCTTCTCTCACAAGTTAGCAGATGCTCTTGTCTTGTAGTATCTAATAATCATACAATCCAAGTAACATACTATCAAACTAAATAAAATATGTTATCATGACTCACCTCTTGCACCTACGTGTATGTCTGGACCTTGGAGACCTGGATCTTGGAGACCTGGACTCTGTGTCTGGAAATTACAATAAAATGTCCGTCAAAATTTCGTTTTGTACATAGTTTATGTACAAAACTGAGAGATATGTTATTTCGACGTCACGTTATCTCATGAATTATCAGATGCATATGCTATCATGGTGAATCAAAAAATAACGTGATCATATCTTACCTCTGACACGTCCTGAATCCCTCCATTCACTGTCGCCGCTGCTGTCTTCATCCAGATCAGTTTCACGGAGGTCAAAAAATGAATTATCAGAGTCTGTATCGATAATTAACTCTGTAGTTTCCGCAGCCGAATATCTCCTTGCTGGCGCCGGCATGTTTGTACTGTTCAAGAGCTTTTATCTCATATCTATACGGCTAATGTTGACTTTTTGACGCGCGTCAAACTCACATACAGACTGATAGAACTCCGCCCGCTGGAAAATAAGGACTAAGAAAATGTTTATTTTTTTTCTCTCTACTTTCCCGCGGGTGGTCTTGTTTGTTGGTTTTTGACCCCACAGTCCTGTAACTTTTTCACAATGTCCGCCAGAGCGCCCCCTATCGTATTACACTGAAAACACCAATTGACGGAATATTCCGTCAATGGCGGGGAACGGTTGGGTTCCAAATGACGGAATATTCCGTCAATGGCGGAGAATGAGTTAAGATACCAGATTCGGTAAGAAAAGAACAACCAGGAATACCAGTTTATTGTGCTGCAGACCTCGTCTGTTTTCTAACTGAAGTCAGCAAACAAGCGGGTGAAACGGGACATGAGCAAAGAGCAGAGCAATGTAGTGTTAGCTACATTTTCTCCTATTAAAATCAATAGCTAGCTGAGAGACTTCATAGAAACGTACCTGCAATGTCGTATATTGCGTAGACACCGTCATTCCCCTTTAAATGACTTAAAGTCATCATGGACCAAACTGCCACTGGCAAGATGGCGACGTCTCTCCATAATGTGACATTCATCCTGGAGTTTTCCTTAAATGATTAGATAAAACATTGAACATCGACAATGCACAGATCTATGTATCAACACATTTCTGTTTGTTGTACTGACCTCTACCACCTTCCCACTCAAAGTGAACAGCCCCTGCAGCCCACTCACTTCGCTTATTGCCCTCTGGGGACTCAGGGGCATGAGCCGTTGCTGCCCCTGTGCCTGCAATTCCTCTGGGATGTTGAGAGGTGCACTCTTGAAGAGCCGTGTTTCACTTGTAATTCCAATGCCATGGGGAGGAGCGGACCCAGTCAAGCGATATCCACGAAGGATGTATCCCTGCCCCAACTCAAATTTCAGTGGTACTGACTCAAATAGTGTGGTTTTTTTCACTATTTTTCCATCAGTGATGGTGACCACCCTGTTTTCTTTTTTTATCAAGGGTACGATGTCCTCTCCCTCAAAATTCCATTTTATGGTCCTCTCCTGCACATTTTGGCCAATGAACGCAATGTGAAGCAGGGGGGGTTTGTAATAAGTTGGATGCGTCTTATTGCAGACTTCGTTTATTCGTTTGTCTAAAAGAGAAAAAAAAGCAAATACATTTTGTTAAAAACGATACACTCAAATATATACTGTAGTATTACCAATAATAATAAAAGTGGCAATCATTTATGTCATTTTAATTATCTATAATTATCTTTGTACATAAAATATATACAGTATCATTAAAATGATGTCAAAAATAAAATTCAGAAAATAATTAAAACAAAAATTAATTATAATTAATATTTTAATTTAACGCACATCTATACTGTTATTATATTTTAACATACTATTATCTAACCCATCCCTTTCTTTTCACACCTCACCCATTTTGTAAATTCTTCAAGACTCATTCACAGCAGCCTTGCGGTTAGCATTTGTTTTTTTTCTGGGGGGGGGGGGGGGTGATTGGCCAAAGCTACTGTTATTATGCAACATCATTATTTAGCAGTACCCCAGGGCCTTGTCCTCATGTGATCGGTTGAAGCTACTGTACTTTGTGAGACAGTCATTTGCTGAGACCATGTAATTAGTCAATAGCTGTGAAGATAACCTCCACACAGATGGATATGACCTTGAATCAACTCTTTGTTAATATGCTAGCTTGTCTATGTATTTCCACATTTACTCATTCATAATACAATCCTCTATGTTACATAAATGTGGCAATTAATATAAATAGTTAATATATTGAGCTGTTATTGAAATATTGTAAAATCAAACCAGTGTTGAGTGAAGTCAAAAGAGTGGCAACTTGCTTAATATCAGCTTTAAGTTCTAACATTATTTTCTTGGGTTTTTCTCGACATAAATATTACATATCTTAATCTGTATTATATTCTTCCCAATGAATATGCAATAATATATACACATCAGACAGTATGCTAACATTTAAGTATAAAGGCTATAATTAGAAATTTTTGTTCTTACCATTGTTCCTGGGTTGAAGGATGATCAAAGACTGACAGGTGCCTTTCAGCAGTTGAGAGCAGGACAGACCGTTTGTACACGATTGGTCAAAGTTTATGTTGCTATGTGAAAATTGTTTGTCAAGACAATGAAAGTAGCCAATCAATAGACTATATGAAAACCCATTATATTTCAAAGCACATTTTAGTTTTTGATGTTACCCACTCCACCAAAACATTCCACCGGACACACACACAACTGTTAAAAACTTCACACAACAGTTGGGGTCCCAGTCAAAGTTATGAGGCTTTGAAGGAGGTTGAACAGTTTAACATTTCTCCGTTCATCTGAATTGGGATTCATTTTGTAGAGACTTAGCAGAAGAGCTAGTGTGAAGTGTGTGTGAGACATTTGAAGTAATATTTAAAAAACTCTACAAGCCAGTAGCACAGTGGCGGCGTGCGCCACCACATGCATATAGGGCACACAGGTGGCCAGGGTTCAACTCCCACACGTCTACCCCCTCTCTCTCCCTCATTTAAAAAAAAATCCACTTTCTCTCCAAATGCAAGCCTGAAATTAATTTAACAAACAAAAGTAATTGCAGTATTACTTTCATGTATTTTTAAAATGACAAGAAAAATAAGACCACACTTGGGTTGTATAGCCTAATAGTCCCCTCTCTGTAAGTTTTGGCTGCGTGTGTGTGTGAGACACATAAAGTGTTGTTGGAAAAAAAGCTGTCTATTTCATCCTTTACCTAAATGTTGTAAATAGAAATCTGACTCCTTTAAATAATAACCTTTCAGGTTAACAGAGTTTATTAACCCGATGAATCAAGAATACAAGTTAGTCTCTGGGTTCAACACTACGTGTCCCTGACCACAGACAGATACCTGGTCAGTTCATGAAGTCTGAGCCCCGACTATCTTTCCCTGAACCCTTTTATACACTAGACAGAGAATATAACCAAATAATGCATTCAAGAATGTGCGGTTTCCTTCCTCCGATTGGGCAGCTTTCCAAATTTTGTGTTTCCTGATGTTTGGTTCCCCTTCTCTCATTCACTGTAAATGTTGATAGCTTTCCTGACTTACATACATGAGTTAAATTTACTCAGTTACCAATAATGGGCACTTCTTACTAGTTTTACTTTAGTAATAGTTAATTGCAGGGTGAATTATTCACTTTACTCATTGCTGTGAGTGACGTTGACTTAAAACATCCAAGTAGCAACAATGGAAGCAATAACGTTACTTCACCAGTGAGAGGCAGCATTATACTAAACCGTGCTTAGTCTGCTGGAAAGAAGAAGAAGAAGAAGTTCGGGTCTAAGCATGCGCAGTGGCCAATTTTCACTTCGCGGCATGTGCAGAGGTCAGAGGTCCTAGGCGCGGACTCAGTGGCACAGGAGTGAAGGAGAGGGGTTGACTGCACCATATTGTCAAGACACATTGTATGTGTGGAAGAATAATAAGGTAAGTTATCAAGCAAGCAATATTTGTGCCTGAAATTGTTTGTGACTGCCGCCAATGATAGCTAGCTTTAGCTAACGTTTGCTAAACGTTTCTCAGCTAACACATAGCTATCAGGCACCTGTTTGGCGGTGGAGAATAGTTTGTCCGCTCCGTTTCATCTGAAAATCTATTTTTACATTACCAAAAGGAGCGGGGAAAGTGCCTAGGTGGAAATATTATCGCCATGACCCTTATGTTTTAGTAGCGTGGTTACATATAGAATTTTTTTTGTTATCTACGCGCTAAACGTCCTGTACTGAGCGGTTTGGTACAATACACATTCGGTTATACTTCTAGTCCTCTGTTCACAGATGTAGATATTCCATCAAAAATCTACCATTAACAGCTAAAATAATTTGACACTAACAATGTCTAAACTGTATTACTGATCAAGTTATTTTCATTTAAAAAATGTGCATCTCTTAAAGATTAGAAATTTCAAAATGGTCTTGAACTTTTGAGCACTGTGTGTGTGCGTTTATGTATTTATGTTATGGCTTAAACAATTCCTCAAGTAATTCGAGTTTTCGTTTAAATAATAATGAAAAAAACTATCCAGCTCGCTGTGTTTTGCACATAGAGGTGGGTACTGAAATGCGGTATTAAACTGCTGAATCATTAAAGACCAGAGTATTGATAAGCTCCGACATTTAATTTTTGATATAATTTATTATCACATTTACGTGCTTTTGAGTTGTGCTTCAGTGGTGGAGGGTCTCTGGCAGTGACAAATTTGTCTGAGCTAAATGATGTTTTCCCCTTATCCTCCTACCGAGTGAAAGGCAATGTGTATGTGACACTAAAGCGTTACATATTGTGCTGAGTGACAGTATGTTGAATGGGCCCTAAACTGATTTCCCTTTTTCTAGGACAATGGAAACCTATAAAGTAATACTCATCATCACTGAACAGGATATACGGAAAGTGTCACTGGATGGAAAACCAGAAACGGTTGATGAGCTGAAAATAAAAATAAAATAAAAGTGCAAGCTGCAGTATGACTTCAGCATGATGTCTGAAGACCCTGAGTTTGATAATGCCCTCTGCAACCTTGATGATATAGGTGACTTGCCAGCTACAAGACTTACTGTGAAGGTAATTCCATTGCTGGAGTCTGCCTCCAACACAAGTATGTCGGATGCCTCCGTTGCTTCCGATGATACAGAGATTCTGTCCACACACAGCTCGTCATCGTCAACAAGACAAGAAAGATGGCCAGAGTTTTTTGACATACCAAATTTCTTGGTTGATGTGGAATACCGACTGAGACTGGCTAATCTTGCGTGTCTACGAGACCAGACATACCTGACTGCACCAAGAGACATGAAGCACAGTATTTTGGAAAAACTTGCTGAAACGATTTACAAGTTTGATGCCTATCCAAATGAAGAGCGGCTCTATTCTGTGGCATTAGCGCTCATAAGCAAACATCCTTGCCTGAGGGAACCAGGCTCACCAGATGGGTGTTCTGGCTGGAAGAGTAGCCTGAAATTTAAAATGGGAAACTATCGCACTAAAGTTAGAAGAGCAGGGTGTATTGAAGTTGGAAGAAATGGGGGGAAAACAAGGTGCCCCAGAGATGGCATCAAGAGGCCTCAAAAGACTGAAAAGATATGAGGTAAATTACCTACCGGAACTCCCAGAGGGACAGAATGAAGATAACCTAGAGGCCCAAAGAAAGCTCCTGGTTGACGAAATGAAAAAACAGCACCCCAGTGGAACTGTCATCGCATCAAAGATGGACCAGACTTTCTCAAGAAGAAGGGAGATTGTGGAGGACAGACCTCCAGTGAAAATATTGAAGGAGAGGTGGCCAGCTCTTCTTACAGAGAGACAAGTAAGTACTGATTCAAATTCTTTTTGTGTTTTCCATTGTGAAACAATGTGTAGTGGTGACCACCTGCTATAAATTGAAAAAAATTATATTAAAGTAAAAAAAATCTGTATTTCATGTTAAGTTTTTACGCATAGCTGTAAGCAGAAACAGTGTTCTTTATATGCACTCGAGTTATTAATCATTGGGATTATTACTTAAAAAGGTAAGTTCCATAGCTAGCTGTAGTAAAATCAAATTTTGCTATTTTGCTGTGTGTTGTAGGTCTTTGCAGAGTTCAACCGGATAGCCACCACAAACCTGCAGAATGAATTCTATGATGCCTTGGACCGCTACACACCTCGCCTTGTCACAATTTTCAAGTCCAAGAAAGGAAGCATTGGAGAGACATTGGCTGAGTTCGTACGGCAGATTAATCTAGAAGTAAGTATAGTACTGGAAGGCATGGAATGATGTGAAAATTTCATGTCACAATTATCCTGTCCAACATGACTGCAATTCACAATATTATCATGATCATCAAAATATTCTTAAATTGCACTGAAAGATGCAGAAATGAATTTAAACTTACATTTTGTAAGGAAACAATAATTTTATTGGATTGCTTTAGCAAGTAATATTATAAACTTAATGAGTTAAAAGTTGAATTTTTGAAAAATGAAAGAATATATTAATTATGTAATGTATTTGATTTTTGAAGATTGCTGATCAATTGTCACAACCCTGCTGTATGCGCATACATGCTTGCTGCAAATAGCTGCTCATGGTATGGTAAGACAACACTGACTCTAACAAAAAGGGAGGTAGGGTAGGAGGCAATAGGACAGAGTATACTATTTACAGTATTAAAAACATATTTATGCAGTATTATAGAATTAAAGAGTATATAGATGATGCCCCCTACAGAGCTTGTCAAAGAGCTGTTGCTGGTTGCTATACATAACACTATAGCTGTGGATTAATAGCTGTGTCTTAAAAATAATTTCTCTAATCAGTAAGTATTTGCAGCATTGTCTCATGTCATTTTGACAAATGCTTGTGTACTGTAATGTTTGATGTTGCATAATCTTGAACTTTATTTGTTTATTATCCACTTGTAGAAATCGGATGTGACAGCACTGCGCACCCTTGTCCTGCGAGGCCTCCCTGTTTTACTTGGTGATGACCCCAGTAACTTCTACCACACCTGTTCGGTAAGTTCTTCTAGTTACATTTTAAATTAGCACTCAAAGTTGTGGGTGGATTTGATTTATGTTTGAAATATGATTATATCATTATGCGTTTAGTACTAAGATTGGCATAACCTGCATGATAACTGTGACAGTTTAGTGAAGGCCAGCTGGATGGATAACATTTTGAAGTACCTAACTTGAGTATTTCTAGTGTTTCTCTTTTTTTTTTTTTTAATGCTTCTTTTCCACTACATATATTACTAGTTACTTTACAGATTTAGGTTATTCAGTGTTTATAGGCTATTACTTGTGACATGTAACTAATCAGATGTTGTTTGTGGGACATTATGTAAGAGGATGCTGCATTAGTATGAGGGGTGGAAGTAAACTAATTGTTAAAAATCCATTTGATAAAAATGTGAATATGAATTGGAAAAGTGCAGTGATAAGCTGTTAATTGAATTGATAAAACTGTATTTATTTGATTATCAACTTTATTGCCTCATCTTTCACACTGTGCTGACTTATCATTCATACCACCCAACTGTATTTATCATTTACAGCAAGCAATTTTTGTAGCTTCTGTTTTTATTTATTTATTTATTTTTTGACTGGAAGTAACACAAATTAAATAAATGCAATTGGGTGGTGTGAATGATAAAACATAGCTGTTTTCATCAAATCACAACTATTTAAAATAATTCAGCTTTAAATGAATCAAATCACTTGATAATTTATCAATTCGTTTTTCAATTCACATGCATTTTTACCACCTCCATTTTTGTTTGTTACTTCCACCCCTCATATATTAAAGCCAAAGTAGTACATTTTAAATGAACTTGTTCCATCAGCAATCGAAAAAATAAATAAATCACTGATTCTGATAAACGGAAAGATGTTGCATACTTGCCCCGATAATCAGCCAGGCCGATAATGCGTCTACTTCTACTCAGATAGTCAGATAGACTAATAGCATCACTCATACAGTGCTAAGCTTGCTTGTCATACTGTGGTTTGGTATTGTGCATGAAATGTAGGAAATTTCTCTCCCTCATATATATCAGCTTGTACAAGTCAACGAAGACAGTGAAGGAAACTGGTTGTAAGGAAGACTTTGATACTTCATTTCTTCACACAATGTGAACTGTTTGAAAAACGTTTAAGGCTGACTAATGTTGATAACATTTCTAAGTGCATTGCAGGCAGAACAGATTACTCAAATTGATCATCCTCATCAACATTTCACTGTTGTAACTTTGTTTTTTTGGTTTTATACAGGTTTCTGACAGTGATATCGCCTGGGCCCAAGTATCTGTTGGGGTGCTGACTGTCGTCGACGAAGATGTGCCGCTCTCTGCCACTAACCTCCACCTTGAGCCAGTGTCAACTGCCATCATTGTTGAGGGAGGTATGGTAATAGAAGATGTCCAAAATCTACCTCAAGCACTTTGCCTCTTGTTTGGGCTGTCATATGCTCTACACTTGGACTATCCTACAGCCATGAAAAACACTTTCAACTTCATTCAGAGAGTGATGCTTGGGTTGGGACAGAACAAACTCCCACCAAAACTGCAAAGTCTCAAAAATCTCTTGTTGAGTTAGAGTGGTGGTTTGGTATTGGATAATTGTACCAGCTTTTGATACAGTTATAGTTTGGAAGAGCAACTGAGCAGTTCAGAATAGTTGAGACCTGGGTGTTTCAGGTTATTATTCTAAAGAAGTTCAACATGCCTATTTGACTACAATCAAGTCAATGAATATTTTTTTAGTTCAATGGGCCTGGAAAAAGTCAGTTTTGGTTGGGATTACTTTTTTATACACTGTTGATGGTGTACAGATGCCAGTGGCACATTGTATTTTGAAAGAAAGTGTTCTTTGTGATATAAGCCAGCAATACTTTTATGATTTACCACTGTTTTCAGCCGTTTGATGAATAAAAATGTGCATATTATTGAAATTTGAACTGTTTTACTATCATGATTTATCACATGTATCTGTAAATGTGATTATTTGGGGAAATCAAACCTGTTTTTTTTTTATATCTAATGTATGTTTAGAGCACTTAAGTTATAAGTACAACTTACTTGGTCTTTTTAAGGCAATCGGTTTGCATGGTTTTAATAAGTAAATCAGAATTCTGTTCAAGTAAGTACAACAGAGAAATTCTAAGTTGCAGGGCACGTCACATTAGTTAGCCCGACTTACATAAATAAGTTGCTTAAAATAGTAATTTTGTGTAGTCCATACTATATCCAGAGTATATCTTAATTAAATTGTTGAGTACTGTCTACAACAGTTTAAGTTAATTGAACTTAAATATTAGTGTACTATACTAAACAAGCAGTTGTTAGTACAACTTACACCAAAAAGTACACGTTACTTAATCAGTTTAAGGCAATCGGTTTGCATGCTTTTTTTAAGTAAGGTTAACTAATTAGAATTTACAGTGTTGGTGCATCATACTCCTGAATCCTTTGTCCAATCTGTAGAGGAAGACACATCCTACCTGGCCTGTTTGTTATCATAACCTGACATCTAGTCTAGTAACTAATTCCTTTTAAGCAGAAGAACATTTAGGTGATTAAGTATCAAGGCTCATTGAACCTATATAAAAGTGGGTGAGTGATTAACTGTTCAGGGCTTTAAACTAAACTTATGTTTGAATTGGTGAGTGATTCAGTTTAAAGGGCCACACCAAACACATGTTGGAATGTGAAATCACTCCTGCAAGACCTCTTCACAAAATACCTTTAATCTCTAACTTAAATCTCAAAAACACACAGACTTAGAGTAAAACATGATAAAATAACTGATATAATATAAATGTAAGCAAAAATCATTCAGACTGTGGATATCAAACCTTTCCTTTGGACCAGGTGATGAAACCTTATCTGATTTATTAAACAACACTTTATTGCTGTGAACACTTGAGTACAAGCAGAAAGAGGCCTATTATTCTAATAATTCCCCCTTTTGACCTCATTAAACATGAGGTCAATTAAAGAGAGTCTTCTTCTTAAGCATCAATGTGAAGTTCCTAAATAACAGCATCACAGAGTAACAAGGCCTGAGCATTAACATGCAATCAAGGGCAATAGGCCTT
This sequence comes from Symphodus melops, assembly GCF_947650265.1. Lineage (NCBI taxonomy): Eukaryota > Metazoa > Chordata > Actinopteri > Labriformes > Labridae > Symphodus > Symphodus melops. The sequence continues at coordinate 5,355,004 of NC_136697.1, forward strand.
GATAAGCTGATTGTTGGGCTTCATTTTATTACCACTCACATCCTGGGGTTGTGTAGTCCAGTCATCTGGTCTGGTAGTGGTGAAATCAACCTGCATTAAAGGGATTACTCATTTACATCTGTTTAACACAATGTTGCCACTGAAGTCTAGGAACTTCAGTGGTGTTGGAAAGGTGAAGATGTTATGACAACTTGGGAGATCACTGCGCCTGCCTCTGAGTCCTAAAGAGAAAGATAGCACAAGAGAAGAGGAGAGGAGAACAAAAAGTGGAAAAAATACAAAACAAAAGCTTTCCTGATCCATTCTTAAACACATCAATAAAAATCATTAAACAAAAAGTTCATATTATTATAATTATCATGCATATAGAAAGAGAAGCTACAATTAGAGCCTCATAATAAAATCTATAATCAAATCTGATGAGATCCAGGGCCGTCCCCCTGAGACCCACCGTCACTGAATATGAATATATTACAGGAATGATGAATGAAAATACTTACCAAAAACAACATGAAGTTACGTGTGGCTTAAAGTTAAAAACACCAAAAACATATCTTGAGAGAAGTAATCAGACCAGCAGATCTTAGTGTGTGCTATCATCAGTCTTTTACAACATCTCCACAGGCCATTTAAATCTCAAATGACCCTTAGTTAGAGGCACAAAAAGAACTAAAATATTCTTACAAATAAAGGTATTATTTTTTATTAAAAATGTTTCACTGATGTGAAAGTTAAAGTCAGTCTAAAAATGCACTCAAATGAAAGTAAAAATCAGCTCATTGAAAATCTACTGTAAGTAAAAGTTACTTATTACTGTCTCTTTTTTGTTGTTCATTGAAAGCAAATGTTTACAGAGATGTATCCTGCAAAAATTCTTTTCTACCCCATTTACAAAAACAAAATATAAATCTCCTCTCAATCTCTCTGTCTCAAACTCTCTCACCCTCATCTGTCTTATTTGGATGGCTTGGTTTTGGTTGCATTATATTTTAGCTTCTGCCTCTTTAAGCTGCATCTTTAAGAGGTGCAGCTCCAAGTCTTATTAACTCCATCATCTTCTGTTTGCTGTTGTTTATGTGAGCATAAGTGATGTAAGACGTGTATTTCCAATCTGGGGAGTAATTCACTATTAAAACAGGGCATGTCAACCCAGAGATAAAGGCTATTCTTTATTGTAAAGTGCTGTTTGGTGCTGCAAGTCAGTAAACTTTAAAGCACTTTTCGGCACCTGTCCCATGGTGAAGCAGGTCACTTGCTAGCTGAGACATTGGAAGCATTGGCACTGGAGGAAAATGTAACGCTGCTCGAAGTTTGTTCTTTCTTAACCATAAATTTTGATTTCTATATTTTCCACTTATGTATGGTGAGGGAATGCGAATTGGTAATTAGTGTATGTGGCACACGTGGTTCCTCCATGGGTGCTCGGACCCTAAAGCAACCATGGAATCAGCCTGTAGCCTATGAATAACTGTTTAAATCATCCAAGTTATATTTTATTTAATGCATTGGCACGAATTATGAGAAATAGTGAAAGAACAGCAGAAGAACAAGAAGTAGATATATATAGTAGTAAAAATAAATAAATAGTGATAGAATAAGAAAATGTAGTAAAAGAAGAAGTGGAAGCAGAAAAAGAAGTAAAAGCAGAAGAACAAGAGGTAGAAGAAGAGGAAATAGCAGAAAAACAGTAGTAAAATTAGTACAAGAAGTAATAGTGTCTGTACAAGAACAAGAAATAGTGATAGAAGAAAATGTAGTAAAAGTAGGACTAGTAAAAGTTGAACAAGAAGTAGAAGAAAGTAAAAGTGTCTGTACAAGAACAAGAAATAGTGACAGAATCAGAAAATTTTGTAAAAGAAGTGGAAGCAGAAAAAGAAGTAAAAGCAGAAGAACAAAAGGTAGAAGAAGAGAAAATAGCAGAACAAACAGTAGTAAAATTAGTACAAGAAGTAAAAGTGTCTGTACAAGAACAAGAAATAGTGATAGAAGAAAATGTAGTAAAAGTAGGAATAGTAAAAGTAGAACAAGAAGTAGAAGAAAGTGAAAGTATCTGTACAAGAACAGGACACATCAGACATGTTGCTCGCAGGAGCTGGGGATCGAACCCTCAACCTTCCGATTGAGGGACGACGACTCTACCAACTGAGCCACAGCCGCCAATCAAGAAGTATGTGCGTGTGTGGAGGGGAGGGTGTTTGTGTGTGTAAGTGTAATCAAGAGTAACGGCAGTCAGCTGGCAGCTTCGACTGCGGAGAGGAGAGGTAGCTGAACGCGTTGATGTAATTTTTATGTCTGGGATCCAAGAAATGTTGGAACTACAGCGATGTAAAAACTTGGTCAATTTTGCTTTCATTTGACATTTTTCGTTTCTTTTAACATTATCACAGATGGAGAGTTTTTTGGACCACCTGCCGCTTTGAAGCTCACAGTGTCCAAACCGTTGCTCCGTTTGTCCTGAAATTTTAATGTGAGCGAGAGGACAAGTTTTCCTACGTTTTGAGTCATGTGGTGTGAAAATTGTGGTCGCTAGAGCAAATTGTTCGGGAGATTTTGAAACAATCTCCCAACTCTGCCACACTCTAGCGATGATGTCACGCACTCTAGCTCTGAACATCCCACCACATACACACCCATTCAAAAACGTGGAAGACAGCAATAAGTATAAAGTATAAAAGATTAGGATAACAATAGTGTGAATGCTTTGAAGCATTCACACTAATAATATTAACAATAGTAGTAGTGTGTTTGCCTTTCAGGCAACCACCCTAATAAGGACATAGTGCTGCATTTGCACAGGCTGTGTAATCGGGTTTTATGTCACTCTCTCTCTCTCTCTCTCACGCACAAGCACGGCACCGTAATAGGTTACGTTGTACAGATTTGCCGTTTTTACAAGCAACTCCCATACAATGTTAAGGTGAATGATCGGCACTTGCACCTTCTACAAATTGTTTTTTAATTGATTGAATGTGATTACAAACTTTACATATGCTGATGTGAACACAGCACTCGCCCATATATGGTGAGCTGACACCTGTCACTCAGCAGGACGCCTGCTCCGGGTCTCTACTCAACAACAACTTCACTTCTCTCCTGAGGCCGTTATTCCTCTAATTCTGCCTGTGTCTGCTCTCTATCACATCTAACAGGTTCATAATAATAAGCCAGCGGACTATTATATGTAAAGGAATACATATTTTCTTCCTCTTTATTGACGGGAGTGACACTCTGATCCATGATTTTCTGTGTTAAACAAATGGGGATTGAGCAGGACTCCCTTATGATACATCACAGCCGAATGCGGAAGTAAAGAGCAAAGACGGGCGAAAACGTACTAAAACGTCTCCAGGAGACCCTGTGGGTTATTAATTTCTGAATTTCTTTAAAAACAGTATTGTTAACGTATTTTCCTATGATTAGTTAAGTTTTGTCTTTAACCTGCAATATGCTCTTTAAAGCAGACTGTTCACACTGATCATCATCTTGCCTTTCTTGCACCTCAATTAATGAGCTTCTGCACACCACAAATAATTGGCCCCAGTATCAGGCTAATGACTTCCTCAAATTACTTGCTTTAATTACTTACTTGAAATTCAATCACTTTTTAGATTAAACTCATTTTGAAGAACAGCCTCAACACTATTCATGTTATTAGGGAACACTAGAGGATTGTGTGTTGCTCTCAAGGCTGCAAATAATTAGCAGGTAATGTTTGAATGATGGAGAGCCATTTCTCATCCAGGTGAACTTCAGGGGGATTGAACATTTCTGATGATTATCCAAAAGTCTTCAGGGGAAGAATTCATTTAACAAATAAACTGTATTTGTTTCTAACCTGAGCAGAAACTGGTGGTAGCTGAACAAGTTCTTGAAATGATCAGTTGGGTTGGGAAGTAACGGATTACAGGTTACTTTGTTATGTATTTAAAACACTAAATAAGAGTGGCTATATTCCCTTATAGTTACAGTTTAAATTAGTGTAGTCTGAATACACTAACTTTCTCAAAAAGATGATTATTCAGTTACTTTACAGCACTACATGTAAGTCAATACACTAGAGTACTTTCCACTCAACTGAGTGACAATGGCAGAGGATGAGAACGTCGCCCAGGAGGAGGACCAACATGTTTTTTCGGCATGAAAATTCAGAGAACATTTTCCCTTCAAACCTGGTCAAGAAGGCAACTTCACAGTTCTAGCTTTGCTAATTGCCAACAAAACTGCTTTCAGCATCGAGGGACTCCACGTCTAATTTGAAGAAGTAACTTGAGCTAAATTGGCTAATTAACGTTAATGGAGAAAAATGACCCCGGCAACTATTAGCTCCGCCGGCTGAGAGTGCTCACATGAGGGGAACGTCTTAGGTTACTTATCCTACAAACATGGCCTATTTTAAATTGTGTATTGTTATGAGGGCTTTCTGCATAAATGTTAAAAGGGTCAGTGGCTGTTGATTGGACATGCAGGGCTGAGAAAGCTGCTCCCTTTTAATATACTGCTGAGTGAAGTTACGAGGCAAATAAACATACATACCCCAAACAGCTCGTGAGAAATGACCTTGACTCAGACAGCGGCATGTCTGCAGTCCTTCAGCATTGGGTTGTTGCCCCATTTGTGTCAAGTTGTCATTCTTCTCCATGCTCACCTTGGCCTCTTGCTCCAACCAGTGACTTTTTGTAGTGTTGTGCAACATGCTGCAGACAACTACGATCTGGGCAACTTTTTTCTAGGCTGTACAGCAGTGGGCCTCCTGTGCGATCCAAACACTGGAACCGACTTTTCAGCAAGCTGAAGGTGCACTCTACAATATTAGGCGCTCGAATATGGGTGACATTGAATCTGCTCTTCTTTTCTTTAATGTATAGAATGATTGCAGGAAGCATCAATCATATAATTCACTCATCTAAAAGCCAGCCATCTCCATATTCACCTTAACAACTTCTAAAAAAAAGAATACTGCTCCTCAGAACGGATGAGTGATGTACTGACCCCGGATTATTTGGCCACATGGTTAGTAAAGAATCAGTCTGAGTCACAGACTGACTGCACCTTTGAGGGATGTGTGTGCAGTCAATCGCTCCGATTACATTAGGAAAACAGGTAACTGTGAAAAACCTGTGCTTGGTGTCATCTTGTGTGTTTACAGAGCATGGAAACCTAATATACCTCCTCATCCTTCTTCACAAAGCATGAAGGACCTGGGTCAGCACACTTGAAAAACTGGGGCCAGTAGAAACAGCGACAGTGCACTGGAAAGACCCAGATGCTAAGAAATGCAGAGATGCAAGGAGTTCTGTCCTGGCAGGTGTAACGTTTCTTTCATGTAACTGGCTCCAAATCAGGACTTAGTTGATCCAGGAGCTCCATGGTTGCATTACTGGACAAGAGTTATGTCTGAATTATTCTAGCCTCTGTCATTACAAACATGTTTACGCGTGTTGGGAAAAAAAACACGTTCTCTATGTTTTCTTTTGTCTCCCTTGTGTCTCTTCCTTGCAACAATAACAGCTGCCATCAGTGCGTAATACTGGACTCCTGGATTAGCACCTTCTTTTCAAAGGTGTTAAATACTGTCACCGTCACAATCACTTGGTTAATTGCATTGCCTGTACTAACTTAATTTCTTTATATTTTCTCCTCCCAGTATTTTGCTCGCCCATGCAGAAATTCTTTACTTCGCATATTCACTAAGGCAAACGTACTAAATGGAGGACAACGCGTTTTTTTGCTCATATGAAAGACGTAATCCTCACTGCACTATTGATGGGAATTGCGGCTCTTTTTAGAGAACCGGGTCTTTTGCCTCGGCTCACCAAAAAGAGCCGGCTCTTTTGGCTCCCAAATGGCTTTCCAGATTTTTTGTAAAAATATGCATTATATCAAATGTTTATGATGTAAACACACTTTTATTTATACACTCTGCAGAGTTGCAGCTTGAAGAGTGAGGGAGGGAGAGAGAGAGAGAGAGAGGGAGGAAAAACCCCAAATTAACAAGCGACCTTGGTCAGGATTTTTGAAATATCAAGGTCAACATTCGAAAAACATTTATTTTAGGCAGAACTGTTTAGTGTGTCTTTGTATGAGTGTGTTGCTGCAATCATAAAATAAATACACCTTTAACTGAAGTATTTGTGTGTGTGGTGTTGCTGCCTCACAATAAATAACAACTAAGGTGATCTCTAACTGTATATTAAGTGTTTGGTATAGAATATGGTGATTGACTGAGTGATATAGAGAGACTCTGGTCTTTATATGTAGCTGGGTCCTGGTCTTTATATGTAACTGGGTCCTGGGTTGATAATGGGCTTCCTGGACCTGACTCCACATTCATCTCACTGGTTCCTTCTCCTGCTCTTTCTCTCTCCTCTCCTCCTGTCTCATCCTCCGTTAAATTTTTTAAATGAAAAGCCTCAGTATGCTGAGTCATGATTATTACAATTGTAATGCCATGTTTAGTTACAGTATTACTTATCCATCCAAACATCCAAATAATATTATAAAATGCTGTTCAGCCTTGAACATGAACTTCAAATATTCTGATTCATGTCCTTTCATTTTTCAGCCCAGGCTACATTTACATCGTTATTGTCTATCTGTTGCATCTATAGGCTCATTCACTGTTTCTCATCCTCTTAGCTCAAAATAAAAAGTTCTCCTCTCCTCTTTGCCTGATCATCCCCTGCAACAAATGATAACTTGATTGACGAGGACACAGACGCAACCGCACATCTTCACCAATGATATCCGGCTTTAACAGGAAAAAGACAAGAAAAAAGAAATCGGCTCCCATCTGGCTCCCAATGACGAGCTGGCTCCTGTTGTTCACTTCCAAGAGCCGAGTCTTAGAGCCGTTACGTTCGCAACTGACACATCACTACACTGCACGCTGCTCGTAGATCAGACAGCACATTTTTTGCTGATGGTATCAAATTTGCACATGTTACAATACACGCATACGTTGAGTAAATCAGGCCCACAGCGTGCAGTCCCACCTTTCCCTCAAGCTATAAATCAATCACCCACTCGGTAAAATGAACAAAACACTGTCATTAAAATTATTATTATTAAAATAACTGACTGGTTTGCAACCTCTCAGAGAACACTGTTGTCAATCTATACATACACAATTCACACCTACACAACAACAACAACAATTCTTAGCACAGCTCAAATCGTCATCACCCAGATTCACCCCTGCGAGCAGAATGGAACAGAAGAACGATGCTCAGTTTATTGCAGCAGTTATTTTATGATCAAGTGCTTTTATTTTATTGTTGTTCGCTGCGCCCACTTACTCTTAACCTGCCTACTTGGGATCTACTTCAGTTATTTCCTGAAACAACATACTCAGAAGATAGTCCTGAAAGCTGCTGCTGTCGTGGAATATGGGAAAGCCAACACATGAAGAGCTTTGTATGTGCTCATTTAGCAGCGTCATTGAGAAATCTGAAGAAAATCAAAGACATGTCAATAAGCTTTTGACTCACACACACTCTTCATGGCAATTGAGACTGCATTATATCCTATTTTTGTACAAATGGAAATTTCTTCAGTGTTGACTTTCAAGACCAACAGATGTTTGCTTACTGAGATTCTCTCCTCTTAATATGTGAATAAATGTTTCCTGTTTTCCTCTTCAATATCTCCTGATTTTGCTATTTTTTATTTAAAGGTCACATATTCTGCTTTTTCTGGTTTTAGACGCTCTTTAGTGTGATTTCCAGGTATCTTGTGCATGTTTAAGCACATCAATGTGCACAAATTCAAAGTCTGTGGAAATGCGTCTTCTCCTAAGCCCTCATGTTACCTGTAGCAGCAGCTTCATAACGTAGCAGAAAATACAAAAGATATAACGGTATAAAATTTGGTATTTTAATGGAAGACAGAAAGATGTCGGGGGAAAATGTGTAATTGTCATGGTTAGGTTTTGTCTCTGTGTTTCGTCTTGTTTTAGTTTTTCTGAGTGTTCTGTTTTCTGTTTCCCTGGTGTGTTTTAATGTTTCATAGTCTTGTGTTTTCATTAGTCTTCAGTGTGTTTCTATGTTACCTGAAAGTTTATTTCCTGTTTTAAGTCTAGTCTTTAGTGTTTCCTGTGTTATTTTGTATTATCTGGTTTAGGTTGTGTATTCATGTCAGGTTTTACTTTGTAGTTGTCAGTGTTCTGGTCTTGTGTTCTCTGCTCTGTTTCCCTCCTCTCTTGATTACCCTGATTGTCCTCACCTGTCTGATTAGTCTCACCTGTGTCTGATTACCACTGTCTATATAGTCTCTGGGTCTTTTTCAAATCGTCCACTACACCCTAGCCCTACCCACTACCCCTCCGTTTGCGTGTCCACGCGGAGGGCTCACCATATTAAGTCCGTCTCAAACCAGTTAGCGGGGAGTGGTAGTGGGCCATAAAACCCTCCGCCAGCGAGTCTGCACCGATGCCCACTTGATGATCACGTGTAACGCCTATTACGTCCGGTAGTCACGGCAGGAGTGACCTATACAAAAGTAAGTTCCGTGTGTTAGTGTTTGTACAAACCAAAACACTGCTCCAACTAAGATGGACATTTAATCATACAGACGTTAACAACTTCACCTGTTTATTGTTTTAAAGGTTCAAATAAAAGCCTCCTCTTCTTTTCTTCCTTCTGTTCACCTGTTTATTTCATTGTGTTTCATATTTAAAGGGACTGTTGCGAAAACTAAAGAATATTAAATTATGTTGCAGACAACTTCTCACTGTTATTTATTTATCATTGTTTTACTTTTGATTTCTTTGTAAAACTTAATTTCGGCTACAAAAAAATAAACGTCTTGCAGCTGTGATGTTCATTTATAGTCTCCTTCTCTGTGCTTTCATTTAAGACAACCTGTTCTTTGATACTATAAGAAATTAACTAAACATTACATTTATAAATTAAAATAAAGAATGTGGGCTCCATCTGATCGTTTTGCTATAAGTCTACAATAATATAAATTTACTAGAGAAAAATAACCTACATAAAGACTTTTACAGAATGTATTATGTCGTACATTAATAATAAGCCGTTCCCCCAGGATGCCGCTGAGTAACCATGGTAACACACACTTCCTGTTTCCACCTGAGAGAGTGAAGTTGGTCCCAAAGCCTGTCGCTGTATTTCCACCCTACACCTGGATGGATCTGCGAGTGTGACTTCTGACGGAGTGCACTCCGTCACGGAGGGGGAGTGTGGAGGGGTTGGTTTGAAAAAGGCCCTCTGTGTGTTCTTACCCTCGTGTTGGTGCAGTTTGTTGGTGTCTTTTGTCATGGTTTGTCTCCTTGATCCTCCTCCTTGCCTGTTTTTAGTTAAAATAAATCTTATCTGCAATTGGGTCCTCCTTCCTGTTTTCTGCCTGGCAGTCGTGACAGTAATACAATTATTTGGGCCAAACAGTTCATGCAAAGATATAGATTTATGAAAGTCAAACCATGATTCTTTATTTTCATGGATGACTTAACAAATTGAAAAAAATTATAATAAAAAAAATTATAAGGTCACCTTACATTAAAATAAAAACAACACAGTAAAATACAAACACATTCAACTACATAAAAACAAAACAACAGTGAGGAATGTGGGGGCTGTGACCTGTTGATGAAAGGCGGAAAAGAGGTGTGGTGAGAAAACAAAAACCAGATCAGCATCAGACAAAAACCAGACCAGCATCAGAACCCAAACAAAAACCAGACAAGCATCAGAACCAAAACAAAAACCAGACCAGCATCAGAACCCAAACAAAAACCAGACCAGCATCAGAACCAAAACAAAAACTAGCTCAGTATCAGAACCAACAGAAGAGTTGAGGTGACACAATAACTCTACTAACAGCAGCTTTAGGCTACTCCTTCTTTTCAACATGAAAAACTAAAATGATCCGATATTTGCTCTCCTCAGTTCAGAAAACCTTTATTAAATTTATTCTATTTATTTCTTAAGTAATTGATCATCCGTCTGCTAAATAAAATGGTAAATGGACTTATATTTCACCATTTCTTGGTTCAGTGTTGCCATTGTTGTCCAAGGTGGTTGAGGCAGAAATGCCCTCCATGTTGTCCAAGGTGGTTGAGGAAGAAATGCCCTCCATGTTGTCCAAGGCGGTTGAGGCAGAAGCACCCTCCATGCTGTCCAAGGTGGTTGAGGCAGAAATGCCCTCCATGCTGTCCAAGGTGGCTATGTCAAGTGGGTGGCTTGGATCCCCAGGAGTCTCAGTTCTTGAGCCTTTGTAAAAAAAAGTAACAATGAAACATGTTAAATGGATCCCTATGAAAAGGGCCTTCCTGACTTGCTCCATCCTCTTGTTTTACCTATCTAAGTTGCTTTGCCCTTCAGCGTACTGGTAACTGACTTCTTAGCTCTTATTGCAAAACATGAATTCCAATTTTGTCATCTACTGTTGCTTTTCTCTATTGCTTTCTCACTAATTTCTCTTTCTGATGTCTAGACCTAATAGGCTTCAACCTGTTCATCTTCTTTCTCTCAATGTTTCCAGATCTTTCAGCACAATATTCATAGACTATACCTACCATCTTCTCTAATATTATACTGTTATTCCTCAAGCCCAGCAAACAAGATTATCACGGTACCTATTAACCATCTCCAGTCTCATAACTTAAAGATGTTACCACATACTGTGCGAGTCAGGATACCTTTGTGTTGATGTAGGTCAGCAATGGTTTCTTCGCTGGAATCATCGTCACTCGTCGTTACTTCATCTGGTTGAGTAAAAAAAGTCAGGCTCAAATTTTTAAATTTAAACTCTGAACATTTAGAAATGTTACATTAAAGCTTTGTATACTAGGTTTCAAACTACATTTTACCGTCAGGATTGATTTCAATGTCATTCAGCCCTTTCCCTTGCAGATCAGACAGTTTTCCTTTCTCCATTGCTATCAACAGTTTGCTGATTTTTGCAAGCTGCAGGGTACTCTCGGGAAGCCGGTAGAATTCTCTGTGGACACGGATGTTGTGTCCGAGAAAAGTGGCAAGTTGATCCATTTCATTGTCTTAAAGGTTGAGTACTGTGGACAAAATGGCGACTTGTTTCCACAATCTTGTTGAGGTGAGTGCCTCTAGGTACTTTGCACCACATTGTTTAGCATACTTGCGAAAGCAGTCAGAGCCTCTGTAATGGGAAAGGACACCTGGGCGTGCAATCAAGTACACATTCTCTGTGCAGACTTGACAGTCATTCCGGTTTGTCGCAAGGAGGTCCATTGCAGCAATCATGTCAGGTGTGAGAAGCACAGGTACCATTCTTGACCCTTTACCACGAATCTCAAGTCTGTCAAAGTGCCCTGCAAGCTTCCTTTCCAATTCAGTAAGGCCCATCATAATGTCAGGACTCAACTCTGTGCGATTCCGGGATGTAAAAACCTGGAGCTCCATTTTTGAGACTTCCCCTTGCCTTTTTCTGTTGAATAGTACTACCTGCGTTAAAGTTACTTTAGCAAGATTTCCGAAGGTTATGCTGTTGCGGTTTTCCTCCAGGTCCTTCCCGCACTTGGCAGATTCGGTAGCAAGAAACTTGTGCAGCAGCGACACATCCTGTGTAAATGGTAAAACCTGTGGTTTATTCCATTTGGCTTGTTTAAGTGTACCCAATGCAGCAGCTGAAATGGACTCTGTCCACTTTCTCTCATAAAGTGCCAAATTGCTTAGCTAACTCTGCAACATCATTGCGATTTGCAATGATGGCATTGCACTGCACAATGCCTGCAACTTTGGCTAAACTGTGCCCCAATTTCAAAGCCAAGGATGGGGCATGTCTCCAAAGGCAATCTCTTGCATATAGTCCTTGACAAAACTTGCAATGACGATAACCATCACACTCTCTTGCTGTCGTAGGTCTTCGACAAGTAACCATTTCTCCAGCACCAGAGGCTGCTGCGGTAGTATTATGGTGAAAGTTTCCCCTCTTCTTAATAGAGCATAACAAATCTCTTCTTTCGCGGGATCTTTTAATAAAACTGAAAGCCCTTGCAACATCAGGCTGTTTACTGTGGGCGGATTCAAGATGTCTTTCCAATTTAGAAATGGCCTTTTTACAATAAAGACAATATTGCTTCTTGTTGTACTTGCTTTGTTTTGCTATGTTTGGCAATGGAGAGACTTTTATGGAGCTGTTATTGTGCGATGTATTCCCTGAATTGGCACTGCAACTCATCACCAAAGTGCTATGACTACTGCTGCTCCTCAGTGACGAACTGAAACTTGTAGGTTTCTCTGGATCAGTGACCTCCCCACTGTGTGCTGTAGCTATCCCCACTAGCATGTCCTTTAACACTTTTTTGGGAGTAGAAGATTCTGTGATGCTCAGTTCAGTACTACAAAGACTGTTGTCTGAGGAATTGCCACTTGAGTCTGGAACGTAGTCAATATCTTCATAATCTGAATAATCTGAACATTCATCAGTAGAGGTCTAAAGGAAAAGTGAGGAGAAAAAAAGCATTATTACTATTTATTCCTAAATAGCCAGGTTATCATTCCCTGTACAGTACCATCACACTGTGCATAGCACAACTTGAAAGTGATGAGTCATTAAAAACATGAAATTTAATTGAATTAGATTCCTCAATACAGTTGTTTTTCTATTTCACTACTGTCAAAATTCATTACCTGGTCACAAGGGTTTGCAGAGTTTCCATCATGAAATCCACCATCATCGACCAAGGGACGTTCAACCTTTAAAACCATTATTAATACTGCAAATACAGTTAACTGAATATACATTTTCACTCCAGTTATATTAAAGTGGAAATGATTACATGATTTAAATAACACTTTGAAAATATTTGCCTCACATACCTACCAATGACATACAATTAGAACAATCCTTAAACCACAACACGTCTCAGTGTGCAATTTGACGTTGATGGTGGATGATATAAAAGGAGAACAATGCATAGCATAAAGTTTTGCGTTACTATCACTCACCTATCGCATAAAAGTAGAAGAAATATTTTGAGACAAAAATATCTGTTGCAACTTTGTCTTTCAAACATGGTGCATGAATTGGAAACAAGTGAATGAGAGATATTCTGCTAAACCCATGGAGGTTCTTGTAAAACTTGCATATAACCAAATGTTTGGTTTTTGCTTCAATTTGCATACTCACAGAATTAGTCATTCTGGTGAACAGACTAAAAGTCATCTGCCTCTCTCTGTCAAATATCATTTTCTTGGCCTCATCGTAACGTTCCTCACACCGAGCATGGTGCCGCTTTAGATTTTTCAGACGACGGCTTGCTCTTGACTGTCCACATCAAGAATCAAATGTAAATAACCTGAGTCTTCGTTAAGGTTGTACAATATTTCCCCAAATAGTGAATATCCCCAGCCAAAGAACATAATTTTTTTTGAAAGAAGGAGAAGAAGGCAGCTGTCTTACTTGCTTTGCAGTAGTGGTCTGGTGGGAGGAGACACCTCCAGTGGTCTGGCTGACCTTAAATGAAATGACAGAGATACATTGTTTGAGATGACACCGAACTGTATCTGGAAATTATGCAATTAACTATACAGTTAATGAAAACAATAGTAATGTGAATTGATCTACTTCCCCAGAAATCCAATATTGATATTAATAATATAGTGAACATGTCACATAAACTGTTTAAACACAATGAAAGGGCATTTCAGTTATGTACTGGAGCCAACTGAGACCTATATTTAATTCTAAAAAGAATAAATGAATCATTGTGTCATTACCTCTTGGAAGGATGAAGTGGATCTCTCACTCACTTCTTGGTCTGCAGAAGGTTGAGTCAGGATCTGAACACTTGGTGTCTGCAACAAAACAATACAGTGTCAGACATATTCTGTACAATAAATCCTGACTAATGAACAAATGATCATACTTTTTTCAGTTAACTCTTTCCCCGCCAGAGAATTCTAGAATGTTTGCCAGCCAGCGCCAGCCTTTTTCACCATTTTCACCAATCTTTCAAGACTCACAGAATATTTTGTTCTTTGAAAATGTAAATATTGAATACATCAAAAGAAAGATCAGAGCCTCTGCTTTCATATACAAAAAACTATTTTATTCAAACTTCATTCAATCTTTTTTTATCAGCACTTGAATATCAGCCATTTTCACAAAAAAACAACATTCCGGACAAAAAGCTGAGAAAACAGCACTTTTGTAAAACACACTTATTTTCAAGAAAAAAAAGTGATTTTGAGTTTACATTTGGACTCTTTTTACTTTCATTTGACAACTACAGTTATATTTTAAAATAAATAAATAAAAATGATTACATAAAATTATAAATTTTCTTTGAATAGTGTAGCACTACAACATTTACAAACTATATTATACATTTTTCTTCTCTTATACACTCAGAAATACTTTGTTTTTACAAACACTTAAATATCATTATTATTTTCAATAATAAAACATTAGGTGAACAAAAACCTGATCAAGAAGAGAGACAATTGTGTCTCCCAGGGAAGTGCCTTCTCCGCAATAGGGTTTCATGTTGTAACAGTACCCTGTGTCAGAATCGCAAAGGATGTAGGATTTGATCCCATATTTGACAGGTTTTTGGGGATTGTATACCCTGAACGCTAGCCGTCCACGCCACAGAAGCATACCCTCATCAATGCAAATGTTGGTGTTAGGTTGATACATTTGACTGAATTTAGATATAAGGTAATATAAGACAGGGCAGACTTTGTACAACCTATCAGTGCTATTTGCTGGCCTTGATTCATAATCATTGGAGTGTAGAAATCTCCATATGATTTCAAACCGGTTGCGGGACATGACCTTGTTGAAGTAGGGGGTGACCAAAATGTCATCTGTAGACCAGTACATTTCAAGGTCAGGCTTACGAATGATTTGATCAAGAGCAGCAGCATCATTTAGAGGTCCAGGATTCTCAGTGAAAAGGAAAGTCTTTTGGCTGCCAGTTCATTTCTTTCCACATCAGATTACCTGGACCAGGACCTGCACCTGGCTGGTTTAAAGACCCTCTTGCTTGGTCACCAGGTACTTGACCTCCACCACACCCATAAGATCCACAGGTCCGACCTCTGCCTCTTTGCTGTGATCGACCTGTAAATAATTAGAATGACAACTTTTTTATTCAACAGTGTGATGTGCACAAAGAGAGGAACGTTATTTTTCGGCCTCTTCACATCACATCTTACCTCTTTCACCTTGGGTAGGTCTGTATAAAGGACACCTGGGCCTTGAATCCCTGGACTCTGTGTGTGTAAAATGACAGTAAAATGTCAAACAAATATTCATTTGGTAAATAGTTTGTGTACAAAATGAAAGCTAAATTATTTCTTTTTTTTATCTTCTCTCACAAATTAGCAGATGCTCTTGTCTTGTAGTATCTAATAATCATACAATCCAAGTAACATACTATCAAACTAAATAAAATAGGTTATCATGACTCACCTCTTGCACCTACGTGTATGTCTGGATCTTGGAGACCTGGACTCTGTGTCTGGAAATTACAATAAAAAGTCTGTCAAAAATTCGTTTGGTACATAGTTTATGTACAAAAATGAGAGATATGTTATTTCGACGTCACGTTATCTCATGAATTATCAGATGCATATGCTATCACGGTGAATCAAAAAATAACGTGATCATATCTTACCTCTTACACGTCCTGAAGGTCTGAATGTAGGGCCTGAATCCCTCCGCTGCTGTCTTC